>NW_028114191.1:0-18117 GCF_964289735.1 Phaethon aethereus | reverse complement strand
GAAGCACACCAACACTCATCCTCAGCCCAGGAAGCACCTGGCAGACAGAAGCACAGCAAGAGGGAGACTGAGCATGGCCACTGCTGTGCAGCAGCAACCAGGGAGAGCAGGCTGCACATGCAGGGCACAGAGCAGACCAGCGGTGCCTTCTGAGCTCTGTGACATGCACACGGAGGGGGCAGCCAAGCCACATCTCCACCAAGGAGGCACTGGGGTTTTTGGTATCGCCACAGGATTTAAGCCAAGGCAGTCACAGCCCAACCAGCTGGAGCCCTCTGGCATCTTTGGTAACAGCAGGAGCAGCAGGTCACCTGCTGCCCACTCCCCCACCACAGCAGCCTGGCAGCAGGCAGATGCTGAGCATGCAGGTACCGGTGGGACAGGTCCAAAGTTCCTCTCACACACGTCACCCTCACAGGCACTTGCACGCAAGACAGACCTTTCACTCCATCCCCACCCTGGCAGGCAGAGAGGCTCCTGGCAGAGCCAGGGTGCCTGGCAGCCCAGAGGCAGTGGGGTGGGGAAGAGGGGCTCCCATCTGCTAGCCACAGCAGCTGTGGTGAGGGACAGGGCTCAGGGCACTCGCAGGAGCCAGATCAGTGCCCAGGCCTGGGAAGGTCCCTGCCCCTACAATTCACGCACTGGGAGCTCAGAAGCACCGACACCAGAAGCCAGGGTGGCTCCAGTACACCTTCAGACAGGACCAGGGTCCCACATCTTGTCAGCAGTGCAGACCTCACCTCCCTGAGGTCCCCAGCCAGGACCAGCTCACTGCATCTCCCCTGCCAGCACCCAGGGCTGTGCTGAAAAAAAGCTTTCGTGCCTTCGCCTGGCAGGAGCTGCCTGGGGAAGATGAGGCTGTCGGTCCCCCTTGTCCTCCACCAGGTTCTGCTGCAGAGTTCATGGCAGCCCGGCTCGGGGTGGGATCAGTGGTGCTGGGAGCAGACACACCAGCTCTCCCTGGTAAACAGGTCTCTCTGCTCAGCAGGCATCAGGGCAGTGGGGAAGCAGCAGCGGTTCTGCCCCTCGCCTCTGTGGGTCCGAGGCAGCTGGCCTCAATCAGCATCCAGGTGGTTCTGGGACAGGGAGTAACTCGTGTGATTCCTGCCAAAGGAGTCATCTTCCTCCTCTTCCTCCTCCTCAAAGAGCTGGTTCTCAAGGAAGATGCCACCCAGGCCATACTCCCGTTCGTGGACAGAGACCTCGTTGCAGGTGACGTGACAGGCGCCACCCACAAAGTCAGCAAACCTGGGAAGAAGCCACAAAGAAGCATGTTGTATGCGCATGCCTGGCGGCCTCCTGTGAGGCCCTGGCGCACAAGGAGCTGGGGCGAAGTGTTTCAGTGCTGGGACCAGGCGTTATCTGTCCCTCCCCTGTGGCACACCCTGCTTCCGCACACCATGGGCCTTCTGTGCCTCTATCTCTAAAGCCAGAGGTGACAGCACAGAGTGACTCCAGGCTTGCAGAAGCACACAGAGACACAGGGGGAGCACACTGCCAGGGAACATTACCTCTTGGGAGACTGGATGCGGGAAACTGCAGTCCAGGCAGAGAAATCTGGGCTTCTGCAGCAGTTTCGAAGCTCCTCGAGGGCCTTGCGCGTCTCCACCTCACCCTGGATCCGGTACTCCTCCTCTGTCAGCAGGCGAGGGGGGCTTGGCCCGAGCCTGGCACTCTGCACTCTCCTGCCAGCAGAGCAGCACCAGTCACTGCCCAGCCAGCCAGGGCAGGACCCTTAGCACAGGCCCAGATCCCAGCACAGCTGGGTCAGAGCTGGCAGTGGGAGGAGCGGAGTACATCCCTCTGGCCTCCGCAACTTGTTCCCCAGGGAGGCTCCCAGCCACAAGGAGGAGCAGGGCACTCTCCTGCACCAGGGGAAAAAAGGGACCCAACCCTCCCAGTATACCCACCCAAGCCCCAAACCCCAACGAAAATGCCATGGTTCTGCAACAGACTCCATCTAGCAGTTCACCCAGGCCTGACAAGAGCGAGGAATAGGGAGCAAGCAGAGGTGCTTGTAGTCCTCACCTGTAGGCAGCGAAGGCCCACTGCATGGGGTAGACCAGGTTCTTGGTGCAGATGGCGATGACCACCAAGGCCGAGGCAATGGGATGGATCTGGATGCCTGAGTACATCAGCAACAGGCCTAGGAGCTGCAGGGCCCAGGAGAGGAGGTTGATGCTGCGCTCGTTCTCCAGTGGACCATACCTGTAGCACACGCCGAAGCTCACGAAGCCCACGAGCAGCAAGTAGCCTGCAGGAGAGCAGAGAGATCAGGCAGGCACGAACCGGCAGGCCCAGCCTGGCTGACAGGAGCTGGCTGAGCAGCATCTGCCAGGGCTGCAGTTAAACCCGACCCTGGAACCTGTCTCTCTCAGGAGCACGAGGGCAGCGTCTGCAGCCATGAGGCAGACAGGAAGCCTCAGCATTTTCTACTAGCATGTTGCAGCTCCAGTAGAAGACACACAGACTGGTGAACAGACAAGCCCGAAGGGCTCACACTTACCTAGGAGGTACTGCCAGTAGGACTTGCAGATCTCCCGTAGGTTCTTGAAGATCAGCTGAAGCAGGTACAGAGAAAAGGACCAGCCTCCTACCAGCAGGAGGTAAACAGGACTTTTCTAGGGGAGGAGATGGGAAATTCAAGACAGGCAGTGGGGCAGCGGGCAGCCACGGCTACCTCCACCCAGCTGCCAAGCCTTGCACCATGCAAAGCCAGACCCACAACCCAGCACCCCAAAGGCCACATAACTCCAGCACTCTCACCAGAACAACTGTACAGGTGTAGAAAGGGCTACTGCTGCAAGGTCTTTCGCCCCGAGACAGCCTCACACTCACCTTAGGCATGACCTTGGACATCATGTAGACAAGGATGAGTAGCGAGGCCAGCAAACCAAAACTAATCCCAGCTGAATAGTAGAAGAGCTGGCTCCTGCAGAGATCACACACATGCACAAGGTATTTTACAGCTCATGGATGCCTGTGCACAAACACACTCACTGGGAGCAACCCCACAAGAGACTGCAGGCTGCAGAGCTAGCCGGGTACTGCCCACCCAACCCTTCTTGTCCCCAGCTCATGGGCAAAAGGAGGCGACTCACCTGCTCAGCATGTCCCCACAGAAGAACAACAACAGGCCCAGGAAGAAAACCAGGAACAGCTTAGGGTCAAAGCCTGGAAAGACACCGAGTCCAGGTTGAGAGGAACCCTGGCACAGTGCCCTCTGGGTTGAGCTCCCACATGGTCACAAGGACAGGGAAGAGGCAGCGTCCCAGGCAAACCTCCAGCAAGTGCCCTAAACCCTCCCTTGGATGAAGGCATCCTTCCATCTGCAGGCCCATGTTCCTTCCCAAGGGAGGACCAGCCCTGCTGGCCCTCACACCATGTCCTCATTGGCCCCTCAAGGGCATCAGCACAGCCAGACCCACCTCCCACCCCAGGAGCCCCCACCGCAGAGGAGACGTACGTCGGAAGAGGACAATGCAGTATGTGGTACCGGCCTCCAGCAGCTCAACCTTCAGGCAGGTTTTGTTGCTGTAGAGATCCACATCGATGCTGGTGTCATTCAGCTTCTCCTTCAGGAAGGAGAAAACAACGTTCCACATGTTGAACTCCTCCAGCTCCTCCTCACTGTCCACCTGGGTGACTCGGATCATCTGGCTGCTGTTGACCCGGATCTGTGCAGGGGAAGGAAGCAAACAGGGGCATGGCCACAGCTGTCAGAAGGGCTCAGCCCAGCTAGGCCTGGGAAGACCCACCTTCTCCTCTCACCTGCGTTCTGGTCCATATGTCGTGCCATTGCGGGATGCGCGTGTTGGTGTAGCAGAAACGGTGAGAAGCCGAGTGATGGTATGCTCGGCCCTCTTGGAGTGGGATGACTGACTCCCTGGCATCTGTGCAACACAAAGCAGAAAAAAGAGATTCAGCAACACGGACCAAACATGAGGCCCCTGTTCTGCTTCACCCACCAAAACACACACATCCACTTTCCCCTCCTGGAGTTCCCCCAGATAAGGATACTCTGGGTGGATAAAAGTAAAAGTTGTTCCGCTGTTTTTCTCAGAATATGCTGTCTGGTCCTTTTCTAGGATAACTCCATTCCTGCAACTGTCAGAAATGGCACAGACACACCTCCCACTCCCGTTTCCAGCTTCAGTCCTCGTTCTGGAGCCGTCGCCGTGCCAGGGAAAACTAAATACCAGTGTGCCTCCTGCACAAACTCGCTCCCGAGGGGAATGAGGCTCCCGAATCCCGCAGAGGGCCCAACCAGGCCGTCAGACCAGGACGGTGAGGCGCTGAATGCCCAGTCCCTCCAGTATGCTCTGCCACAGCACCAGGCCGCACCTTCAGGCCTCGGGGAGCGCTCTGCAAGCCGGCGGGCCGTGCTCCGGGGCTCCCTGGGGGCACAGCGTGTTCCCCCGGCCGCCGGGGCCCGGCTAGGTCAGCGTCACCACGTCCAGCCCGCTGCCCAGCTGCGCCCACAGCCCTTGGGCTAGGGGGACTGCTCCGCCGCCCTGGGAACGGCGCGGGCGGCGGCAGCGTCCCGGGCCGGAGCCCGAGCCCCCGCGAGACGTGACGCCCCCGTCCCGCCGGATGACGTCGCCGCCCCACGCACCTGCGGCCCACAGCGGCGGCAGCAGGAGCAGCAGCACCAGCGCCAGGAGCCACCGCCCCGGAGCCGGTTTCATCCCTCCCGCCGCGGCCGCACCGCCGACTTCCGCTTCCGCCGCCACCGCCGCCCGCCTGGCAACGGCCGCCGACGGCCAGGCAGCAGCCAACGAGAGCGGGGGGCCTCGCGTGGCGTCATCGCCGAGTGATGGCTGAGCCGACCTATCGAAAGGCCGCTACGGCCTCGCCCGCGTCCCCCCATTGCCTGCCGCACTGACTGACAGAGCCTGCAGCCTATCACCGTAGCGTGGGCAGGAACAAGCTATGGTCCCGCCCTCGGTCACCTGACCAACAAGAGCGCCATTCAATTCAGAGGCACGCCCAACCCATAGCAACCGCGAGCTCCGCCTTAGTAACGGCTCTGACAGGCACGCCCCTTAGCATATCAGAGCACAGGTCCGGCCCGCCACGCCCTCCCGCCCCCTCTCGAATCCCACCTGATTGACAAGCGCCCCCTCCTATTAGAAGCGGTCTCACGTTGTTTTTGTGACAGTGTCATGTGTGCGGGAGACGCAGATCCCGCCCCCTCAGCTCCCCACAGCTGTCCCGCTCCCGTGGCCTCGGGGGCAGCCCGGCCCTGTCGTGCCGCGCTGGGGCCTGGGCGGGACAAGGCGCCTTTCTCCGGCCGGGCCGCAGAGCCTCGCCTGCCCTGGCTGGGGACGGACGGGCCCCCGGGGGGAGCGGGGCCGGGGCGACCCCCGGCAGCGGCGGGAATGCAGCATCCCACGGGCGAAGGGTCGGCTCGGCGAGGTCGGCCCCGCACACGATGCCCCAGTTCTCCCCGGTGCAGGGTGCGTCCCTTCCCCCGGCGCGGGGGGCAGCGGGGCGCCCCGAGGAGGGGGGTGCCCCCCGCCGCGTGGGTCCCTCCCCGGCGGGCGCCAGGACGCCGGGTGCGCCGGCCGCCCGTGGGCGGGGAGCGGACTCGGGCGGCCCCCCCGCCCCCCTCCTGGGCCGTGGGCGGTGGAGCCGGGAAGCGGCGGGGCCGTGGGCGGAGGATGTGCGTCAGCCGGGGGCAGCGCCGGGCCTGGGAACGGCCCTGCCGCGCCGGACGCCTGGTCGCGGGGGGCGTGGGAGGGGGGCGGCCGGCCGGAGGCGGGTGAGTCGAGGAGCGACGGGGCCGGACTCCCGCATCCGGGAATGCGGCCGTGGGAGAGCCCCGGTTGCCCCCCCTCCAGCTCCGGAGACGGGCCCCGGGCCCTGCCACGGCCCCGCCATGGCCCCCCCGGGCAGGAGCGCGCGGGGGCGGCTGGACCCACGCCAGGCGCCCGGCCGCGCCAGCCGCGCCATAAATAGCGCCGATCCACGCAGGGCCGGAGACGGGGTGGGGGCCGTGACCCTCCCGCGGAGTCCGGGGTGCTGCTTGGCGGGGCTCCCGCTGCGGGCCAGGGGCTTCAGTGTCGTCCCCCCCTCCTGAGAAACCTCCTTCCACTCCCCATCTCTCTGCTCTGGGGCAAGGCCTGCACGGTAGCGGTGTTCACCCTGAAGCTTATCGATGGCAGCCTGCATCTGCCGGTGACCGGGGGGCTGAGGCACAAAGTGCCAGCCCTCCGCAGAGGGCTCTGGCACCCCGGCACCGGGCGGGGGGTCCCGGGACAGCGCTGGGGTAACGAGGCAGCAGTGCCCAGGAGCGCTGCCGCGCCTCGCCGAATTCCTACAGGAACCGGAGATGCTGCGAGCGGAGCCCGCGGGATCGTAGCCGGCGGGGTCGAGGGTCCCGCGGGCACGGCCGTGGGTGCCGCCGGCCCAGGGCTGGGTGCCCCCGCGAGCACCGGCCCCCGAGCACCGGCCCCCGGGCACCTGCGGGCCAGCCCAGGTCCGGGGGCCGCGCTGGCGGTGGGATCCCCCGACCCGTGTCCCGTCCGCCCGGAGCCGCCTCCGGGGGGTCCTGCCTCCCCCCACGAACTCCCAGTGACCTCGTGTGCCCGCCTCGGTCCCCCGCGCCCCCCGCCCGGGACGCCGGTCCGGTTTCCTGCTGCCCCCCCCCCCCCGCGGCAGAGGCTGCTCGGGCTGCGGGACCCCCAGTGCCGCCGTGCAGGGCGCCGGTCCCCGCTGCCCCCCGTGCTCCCGATGCCGCTGTGCCTCCCTCCCGGGGGGGCCGTACCCCCGCCTCCGCCCGCAGCCCCCCCGCCGCGGCCGCCCACGCCGCGCTCGGCGGGGGCGGCAGCCGCGGGATCCGCCCCCGGGGCCTCCCACGCCGCGGCGCAGCCGGGGCCGCTGCTATTTCACGGTACCGCCCGTGTGGGCGGCGCGCAGAAGCGGCGCGGCGCGACGGAGCGAGCGCGCCCGGCCCGGCCGCGGGACCCCGAGCCCCGGGACCCCCGGCCCTAGTGCCCCGCCCGCCGCGGAGCGCCGTCCCCGGAGCCCCCCACCGCCCCCCGGGCGCCCGGCGGCCGCGCACGGGGCGGGCGTAGCTGCCGGAGGCGGCTCCAGCCGGCGGTGAGCGACTGGCGGGCGGCGGGAGGGGACGGGGGGTCCGGCGGGACCGCGGGGGGACGGGGCACCGGCTGGGTCCGGGGCACCGGAGGGCATGGAGCAGGGCGGGGGACCCAGGGGCGGATGGCCCCGGCGGGACCGGGACACCGGCACATCACCAGCCCCGCGCCGTCGGGGATGGGGAGGGCTGGGGCAGCCCCTGGCGCGTGTCCGGCCCCACGCGGGGGCGCTGGGGGGTGCTGGGTACGGCCCCGGCAGGGCGCGGGGGGGCCCCGTTCGCGTCTGCACCGTGTCCGAGGGAGCTGCGACCGTGGGGTCCATCCCAGCTGGGGGAGCATGTGTAGGCCTGGGCGCCCCATGGGGTTTGGGGACCCTGAAACACCACATGTCCCCCCGTCCCCCCGGGGTGCTCCCCCTCCACCCTTGTATGCCGGGACAAAGAGTGGGGAGGGGGCTTCTCCTGCGTGTATGTCCGTCTGTCCCCCTGTAACACCCTCTGTCCCGCAGGCTCGCCATGGCCCTGCCCCGCACGCTGGGGGAGCTGCAGCTGTACCGGGTGCTGCAGCGTGCCAACCTGCTGGGCTACTACGAGACCTTCATCCAGCAAGGGGGGGACGACGTGCAGCAGCTCTGCGAGGCGGGCGAGGAGGAGTTCCTGGAGATCATGGCGCTGGTGGGCATGGCCACCAAGCCCCTGCACGTCCGCCGCCTCCAGAAGGCCCTGCGTGAGTGGGCCTCCAACCCGGGGCTCTTCAGCCAGCCTGTCTCGGCCGTGCCCGTCAGCAGCATCCCCCTCTTCAAGCTTTCTGAGGCTGGCGGGCGCAAGGCGCTCAGCAACGGACACGCCAGCCCCAGCGAGGCTGTGGGCAAGGGGGGCGGCAGCACTGGGACACCCCCAGCCTGCAGCCCCACGGAGGCAGGGGAGAAGCTGTCGCCCTCGGCGGCCCCGCCGTGGCTGGGGAGGAGCACCCCTGAGTCAGAGGGTGGTGGGGATGAGGAGTCGGGGGCTCCCCCCTTCTCTCCAGGCGGGAGTGGCACTGAGCAGCCAGCAGGCGCAGAGGTGCTGGAGCCGGAGCTGGCGCGGACGGTGGCAGAGAGTGTGGAGCGGCTGCTGCAGAGCTGCCCCCGGGGCGGCGAGGCCGAGCTGCGGGCACTGATGAAGCTCAACAAGAAGCTGGCCAAGGCTGTGGGGCACATCTTCCAGCTCGAGGATGGTGACCGGCACAAGGAGGAAGAGATCCGCCGGCACAGCGCGATCTATGGCCGCGGCGAGGCCCGGCGCCGCGAGGGCAAGCAGCTCACCCTGCACGAGGTGGGTGGCACGGCAGGGTCCGCACTCGAAGGTCCCGGGGATGTGCTGCCTTGGGGTAGGGGCCAGGGCAGCTGTGGAGGTGGAGCGGGGGGACAGGCGCTGTCCTGGGGAGGAGGTTTGGGTGGGGGCTTCAGTACGGAGAGGGTGGGAGCTGGGGTCCACTTCTGCCCAGGCAGCATCTGCCTGCCTGGAGCAGGCGCCGCCTTTGCCATGGGGTCCCGGCGAGCGCTGCCATCGCCATCCCTGCTCACTCTTCGTCTCTGCCCCCAGCTCATCATCAACGAGGCGGCCGCCCAGTTCTGCTTGCGGGACAACTCGCTGCTGCTGCGGCGTGTTGAGCTCTTCTCGCTCTCGCGGCAGGTTGCGCGGGAGAGCACCTACCTGTCCTCACTCAAGGTCACCAGGTGAGCCCAGACCTGGCAAATGCTCTCCTCACAGGCCGGGGGGGCCTGGCCGTCACCCCCTCTATGCCCCTGGGAGCTTGCGCCAACAACCCCGCGCTTCTGGATGGGGATGGGACCCTATGGCCCCAAGGTCCCCTTTCCCTCGCGTGGGCCGTTTTCTGCCTGACGTCAGAGGTGCGGGAGGTGGAGAGGATGGCTGGGATGCCAGGCAGTGGGGGCCATGCCTGGCAATGGGGGGATGCTGCTGCTGATGCCCCATCCCTTGCCTCCTTCCCCCAAAGTCCCTGCCCACCGGGTGCCGTGGCCGGGCTGCCTTTTACCTCCTCTCTCCAGCTGCTCCCCCCTTTTGCCACCCCCGGCTCCATCTGCGCCAAAGCTCCGATCTGTGCTGTGCCGCGGCACCACCCTGCCCGGGCAGCCGCCCACGCCTGCCGCCATGGCTGGCGCTGCCCGCAGCGTGGCAGGAGGCCGGGCGGGCATGCATGTCGTGGGGCCTCTGCACGGCCGCCTCCGCGCCTGACGCAGCCCCTTCTCCTCCCCCCGCGCAGGGCACACCCCGAGGAGAGCGGAGCCACCGTGGCCAAGCGGCTCAAGCAGGAGGTGGGTATGCACCCAGTGGTGCGGGCGGTGCACACCCACGTGCACGGGGGTGCAGGTGTGCACGCCTGCGAGCGTGGGCAGGGGCACCTGCGGGTGGGATGGTGCAGCTTGCCCAGGGCTGTCCATGCTGGCTTGGGCAGGCAGCGAGGGGCTCCAGGGCAGCGGCCGCGGGGCTGGTGCTGCGTGTGCAGCCGTAGGCATCCTGGGGCAGGTGGCACAGAGCCCTCCGGCAGGATGGGGCCCGTCCATGGTGCCCTGTGCTCACCTGCGCGCTCCTGGCAGGCGGGAGAGCAGAGCCGACCTGAGCTGCTGCCGCTGCCGGTGGGGCCGGAGCCCCCCGGGGCCGCGTACCGAGCCAGCCTGGAGGAGGATGCAGCCAGCCTCTCTGGGGAGAGCCTTGATGGCCACTTGCAGGGTAAGTGGGGGCCCCTTCCCCTCCCTTCCCTTCCTGTGGGCAGGCAGTGGCCGGCCCCTGCTAGCCCCTCGCACTAACTCTCGCCTTTCTCTCCGCAGCGGTGGGGGCCTGTCCCCGACTGACACCGCCGCCTGGCGCGGCCCCCGACGTGCCCCTTGGCCTCCCCCACCACGGGCTCTGGAGTCGCCACATTCTCCAGCAGACGCTGATGGATGAGGGGCTGCGCCTGGCCCGGCTGGTCTCGCATGAGCGTGTGGGGCGGCTCAGCCCCTGCCTGCCGGGGAAGCCCCCAGGACCAGGTGAGCCCCTGCGGGGCCAGGGTGGGGTTTGCCGTGGCCAGGAGGGTCCAGATGGTCTGGCTACCTTGCACCTATAGAAGCGTTGCCCTGACGCCATCTCCCCCCTCTCCCCACAGAGTTCGAGGATGGGCTGGCAGAACGGGGTCCTCCAGCCCCCCCGGAGCCACCCCGCAGCACCATCAAGGTGGAGCAGGAGACCAGCCGACAGTGAGGCCCCTGCAGCCCCTCCCCCCCCATTAACGAAGCAATAACATGCTGGGGAATGGGTGCTGGCGACGCGGCGGCGGTGCTCCAGGCGTGGGGAACCAGGGAGGGCTTGGCCACAGGCCCCCCAGGGCCCCATCCCCCCCTGCACCGATGCTCTGGTTACCTCAGCTGCAGTGGGATGCGCCTACCCCGCAGCAGCAATACCCTCATCCCCACCAGGCTCGGGGCCCCTGCAGCCCCCCCCGGGCTGGGAAGCCCTCCATGGACTCAAGCCTGCTGTACAGACCCTCCTGCCCGCACCAGGCTGCCTGGCCCCGCCATCAGCTCGCCCCTCGCGCTGCCCGTGTCCCCCAGGCCGCTTCGGGCAGGCAAGCTGCATCCCCCAGCCCCGTCACCGTGCAGGGACAGGCTCTTCGCCACTGGCACACGAGCCGCGTGCAGTGCCGCGTGCTCCCACGTCAGCGCCGCCACCCACGCTGGGCACACGGTGCCAGAGCGCACAGCCCCGCGCACACCCCCGCAGCGCCCACGCTCCAGCCGCCAGCCCCCCTCCCCACAGCACGCAAGCGTGAGCACAGCGTGCACAAGCATTGCAACACCCCCACCCCCCCCCCCCGGCAGCAGCACCATGTTTCCCGCGTGCAGCGTTTTGGCTGTAAATACCCCCGCAGCAACCACAGCTGAGCACCAGCGCACACCCCGCACGCACACCCCCAGCACCCCGCGCCCCCCCATTACCTGCGTGTGCTGCCATGCGTGGTCCCTGTGCCACAGGGTATCATACATGCCGTGGGATGTCACACGCATGTACCCCCTCCCAGCACAAAGCAGGCGGCATTTGACCGGCGCTGGGGCGGTGCTGCCCCCCCCCCCCCGGCCCCTTGGGGTCCCTCCTGCCCCCTGTTTCTGCGAGCCATGCCCAGCCCCGGGGTCCCCCACCCCCTTAGGACTAGTGTGGTGTCTTTTTAGAGCATTAGCAACTCTTCCTTTGTAACGTGTACAGTAGATTATTTATTTTGTTATTTTGGAATAAAACTTTATTTTATGGCTTATCTCCTGCCCCCAGGCTCCCGCCCCCAGCCGCAGCCCCACGCCAGGCTGGGGGCGCAGCTCACAACCCCCAAAGCAAGTGCTGACCGTGGGGGGGTGCGCGAGGGGGCCGGCCCCGTCCCCAGGCCAGCGCAGGGGGGCCCAGGGGCTCGCGGCCCGCGCAGGGCAGGGCCCCGCCACGCACCAGGCTGGCCCCTCCGCCCCAGCGCGTTCCCCGCTGCCGCCTCCCGCCCCCGCGGCTGACTCATGCCGGTGGCGTGGGCTGCGGGCACCGCGTGCGGCTGCGGGCACCCCCGCGCCCCCTCGGCCGCCGCCTCCCGGGCCCGCGGACCCCAGCGACGGCGGGGGCAGGCGGCGGCTCCGTACTCCGAAGTGCAGCGTATACGCAAGGGGGGGTGGCAGGGTGTTACCCAAAGTGCTTACCCCCCCCGGAAAATCCCCCCCTCCCCTGCCAGAGTTTCCACCCCAGCACAAGTCGTATCAAGTCCAGGAACCCAGGCAAGGCCGTGGGGGCGGCCAGTCCGACGTTCCCCCCGGCAGCGCCGCAGCCTCCTCACGCGTGCCCTGGCCGGACGCTGTCGTCCCACCGAGACTCCCCCAGGCCCCAGCAAGAGGCACCGGGGCCGGGGTAGCCGCTGCCCTGCAGGCAGGGTGTGAAGGGGGGGCACAGCGCAGGGGGCTCCAGGGACATCTGCAGGAAGTGGTCGAAGTCCGAGTCGGGGGGCAGGTCCATGCTGGGCAGCATCCTGGGGAGAGAAGCGGCAGGGTGACTCAGGGCAGCCCCCGCCGGCCCCCCGGCTGACACCCCATGCTTACCACCTTGGGGAGCTCTGCAGCGGTGGGTCCACCATTGATCTGAACGGGGGCAGCTCATGCATCTCCTCATCCCGTGGCTCTGGCGAGGGGCCCCCAGGCAGCAGCTGTGAGGCCTCCCCCACCATGTACTGGTTGGGCATG
This sequence comes from Phaethon aethereus, assembly GCF_964289735.1. Lineage (NCBI taxonomy): Eukaryota > Metazoa > Chordata > Aves > Phaethontiformes > Phaethontidae > Phaethon > Phaethon aethereus. The sequence continues at coordinate 5,772 of NW_028114191.1, read as the reverse complement.
AAGGGCCTGGAGGACAAGGAACGGGGGGGCTGACGTAGGCCATGGGGTACCTCCCTGGCCCCAGGGTGCTTGCCCGCCCCAAGGCACAGAGGGCAAGCACTTGCTTTGGGGGGACTGGGAGGGGTGTCCTTGTAGGGAGCACCAGTAGTGAAGAGCATGGGGCAGCTGGGGAAGGTCCCTCCAGGTCTGCCCACCCCAGGGCCGCGGCACGGTCCAGAGAAGGGGGGGCAGGGCAATGTGTCCTTCTCTGGTGGCATGCCAGGTCTTACAAGGGGTTCCTGAAGGCAGGAGGGGGGTCCTGGCAGCGGGGCAGCACTGGGTCCATGACCAGGGATGGCGAAGGCATCGGTGATGTGCTGCGGGGAGGAGCAGTAAGAGGTGGGGGAAACACCACCTAGCCATGCCTGGGGGCAGTGGGGGCCCACCCTGAACCAGCACTGCTCCTACCTGGGGAAGGAGGACCCGAGGTTGTCGGAGACCATCATGTTGATGTTGCTCTCACCCGTGGGGTAGCCTGTGGGGACAGGCTGGGGGCAGAAGGGAGCAGGGGGGCTGCAAGTGCAGACGTGGAGGGGTTAGCATCTGAGGGTGTTCTCTACCTCGGCGCCCTCCACCCCACGTGCCCGGCAGAGCGCGGGGCAGGGCACGGCTGGGCACAGAGCCAGGCACTCACCAGATGGGACTGAGCACCGACTGCAGGCTCTCCGCATGCAGCTCAGGCTGCAGCATGGGCAGGCTGAACATCTGAACCTGGGGGGCCTCGGGGGGGCCCCCTGCAGCGCTCTGGGGCTGCTGGTCCCTGCAAAAGTGCATCATCTCCATCAGCGCAGGCAGGACTCGCACACTGCAAGGTCCAGCCTCCAAAGAGGCACACGCACAAGTCAGCGCTCGCTCATGGAGAGGGCGGTGCTCTTGCGGACATGCTCTGCTGCAGGTCGGGATACCCACAGGGGATTCCTCGCTCACAAACACAGCCCCTTCTCCCATGGTCAGAAATCCCCCTGCCCAGCAGCGATGCTCAGGCTGGCCCAGTCAGGTCTGTACAAGCCCTGGCCCGGTGCAGCGTGGCCCTGCAGTGCCTGTGCACACACCACCTGCATGGCCACGGCCTCGCACGCACACCCACCTTTCGCTTTCCACCGTCATCTTGATGGCAGTGGAGACATAGCCCCGGCCGTCCTTGCCTGTCTGCTCTTCTGTTCAGGGAGGAGAAGCATCCATGAACCACCACCCCAGCACAGGGCCGTGCCATGCCAGCCCTCTTTGCCAGCACCGGCCAACCCTGCAAGCTCTGGGGCCAGAAGGACCAGATATCAAACCCCTCTTCCCTCCCAAACTTCCCCACTTCTCCCCACAGCATTGCTGGGGAGGCAGGTGTGAAGCCCAGGGCCCATCTCCACTCCCACCCACTCACTGTTGTAGTGACTGCCGAATGCCTGGTCCTTGGGGGTGTTGGGGTAGAGGTTGCGGAGCTGCCCTAGGTCACGGATGCGGTCACCGAGGGATCGGATGGACAAGTCCTTGGCAGAGAAGGGCTGGATGTTCTCCACCTGGCTGGAGCCTGAGGGCAAACACGGCACAGGGCTCCATCACCTGGACTCTATCATGCCAGACATCCCCAGGCCATGATGATGCCTCCCCTTCACAGCAGAGAGCAGCCCCTGTCCCCCCATCTCACCATCCTTGCCCCGGATGACATGAGCAATAGTGACACCCCCGATCTCTGAGTCGCTGAAGCGGAGCAGGAAGGTGCCGTCAGGCTCCATGCTCAGGAGCTTGCAGACGTACTGCTTGCTGATGAAGCCGATGATGAGCCTAGAGGGACGGACAGATGGGAGAGTGAGCCAGTGCCAGGGCAGAAGGAAGGGTGGGACCAGGACTCCTCAGGCCTGGCCCCAGAGCAGCTGTGAAAACCCGCTAGGCCCCTGGACACCTACCTGTCTGACCAGTAACTTTTCAGGCATCTCTTGGTGAGGTCGAGCACTCCATCAAACCACTGCCAGAAGGTGAATCCCCGACCAGGCAGGATCTCCTGGGGCAGAGAGAGGGTGTGAGGCTCCCCAGGGCCATGCTGGCCCCTGCCCACCCTGGCTAGCCCTCCCAGTAACCTTGTTGAACTGGGCCCAGGAGACGCTGCGGCTCTGGAAGTCCTCAAGGCTGGCGCTGTGGTCGTTAAAGATCTTCTGGGCCAGGAAGAAGTAGTGCTCCTTGAGAAGCCCCTTGGTGGTCTGCACCTCCGCCATGAACTTCAGGTTCAGTGTATCACACATCTTCTCCCAGGGCACCCGCTCAGCCACCACGAAGGGCAGCCGGTCCTGTGGCAGGGCAGGACAGCGGCTCACCCGCCGCCCTGTCCAGTCCGCTGCATCCCACCTGCGTGTCAGTGTTCCTGCTCCAGCCTGCCTGCTGTTCCCATGCCAGAGCTGGACCCAATCCCAGTGTCCCGGCAGCTCCTTCCCTCGCCCTGCAGCCTCTCCCTCCAGCTCGTGGCACTCACAATCTCGGAGAAGGCGTTATCCCACAGCACGGTTGCTTTGGCATTATTGTCCTGGTTCCCATGGACGATGACCACGATGGGCAGAGACAGGACCTGGGGGCAGAAAGCGGCCCCCCCTCAGCCCAGAGGTCACCCTGAGTGAAGTGGGGCTGGCTGCCCTGGGATCCTCCCAGCCTGGTATGGGGCTCTGCACGGAGCAGCCTGGGACAGGGCCCATGTGTCCCGCAGGGGAAGGCTCAGCAGGAGCGGGGCCGGTACCTGGAGGTGGACAGAGAAGTTGCTGGGGGTCAGGGTCACAGTGGTGCTGAACAGGACGGCACACTTCTCCTCCGTCACTGACTCTGACCCCTTCCGCTCACAGCGCTTGATCTTCTTCAGCAACTGGGGAGGGGAGAGCTGAGCGTCACCCCCAGAGAAGCACCAGCCTTGGGGCCCCCCAGCCCACTCTCCTGGATGGCTCTGCCATCAGGGCCTCAGGCAGAGGTGCCTCAGGGCCTCCCAGCACCCCAGCAGAGCCCCCAGCCTGTCCCGCAGCCCCCGTATGGCCCCTCGCTGGTGGCACTCACCACGTTCTTGAAGTTGGCACAGCAGGTCCCACTGGTGGGGTTGGTCTCCAAGGCCACCACGTTATGCATGATCTCCCCTGTGCTCTCACTGGGCAGAGGAGGGGGTCAAAGGCACGGTGGAGGCATGGCAGCCCCCTCACCCCTGTGGTGGCCATCTGGCCGCTCACCTGAGAACACTGCTGTAGGCGCTGAACGCCAGTTCCCGTGCCTGCTTCTCTGTCACCATGTCGGCCCGCACCATGTAGGGCTTGGCTGATGCCTTCAGTAGCTGGGGGCCCATCAGGAACCGGACACTCGCCTGGAACTTGGTCTGGGTCTTCAGCACCTGCGGGGGCTGCTTCTCCACCAGGAAGGAGCTGGGGACAAGAGGAGACAATGGTGCCCAGCACAACACCCCTGCCAGCTCTGCCACCAACCTCTCCAGACCAATGTTGCCCCTCTGCCACCACGGCCGCCCGGCCCGTTACCTCTTGACCAGGCTGGATAACACCTCGCTGAACCGCTCCAGGAGCCGGGGCAGCAGCTCAGCCCCCAGCTCTGTGCTCGCCGCCATCACCTGCTGGTGCAGCTGGAAGTAAACCTCGACCAGGCTCTCACATCTGCCAAGGGAACCATGGGGAAAGGGGCACCCTCAGCCAAAGCAGAGCCAGACCACCACTCTCCCAGCGATCCTCAGGCCAGTGGGCTCGGGAGCAGAGGGAGCAGGAGGGTTGCTCTGGGTCCCCCATCGCTACCCCATGCCACCTCACCTCTTCTGCAGGGGAGCTAGGTTCTCCTCAAAAAGGGCCCCGTTCCCTGCCAGCTGCTGTTGCCTCTTCCAGATTTGGATCCTCTTCAGTACCTGCTGCTTGGCTGCCTCCAGCTCTTTCATGGCCTCCAGGATCAGGGTGGGCAGCTCCTGTGGGGCAGCACCAGCCATGGGGCTCTGCACTGCGCAGTCCCCCTGGCAGAGACCCACAGCCCTACATCATCCCCCCAGGGCACCTAAACCCTCAGCCCTGCACTGCCTCCCTGCCCCACAGCTTGTTTGCCCTCTCCCCGGCAGGCAAGGCTGCCAGGTCTCCCCTGGTGCGCCAGATCCCCACTCACGCTCTCTGGGGCTTTCGCTTCTGTCTTCAGCTGCGGGTCCCGCACGTTCTGCTGCAGAGAGGCTGTGGAGGAAGGACAGCGGTGGCACGTCTGCATTGCACTGCCCGGCACCCCAGGGGGGCACGCTGCCTTTGCTGTGCCCCACGGCAGACCCACACTGAGCAGGGACCCATCGTGCCCCGGCCCCTCACCTGCGGGGCCATCCCGCAGCGCCTGGATCTCACGCACGCGGTGCTGCAGCCGCTGCAGCCCCAGGCTGAACTTCAGCTCCTCCTGCCGCCGATGGAAGCTGAGGGGCAGGTGGTGGTCCTGCGGCAGAGCAGAGCGGGGTGAGCAGGGCCCAGAGCCGGCCCCGTGCCTCGGGGTGCCCCGGGAGGAGGGCAGGGACCACGCACCCTCTTGAGCACAGCAGCCTTCTCGCCCTCCAGGATCGCTTTCAGGACAGCCACCAGCCGCAGCGGGTCCTGACGGTAGGTGTTCTGCAGGGGAGCCAAGCCCATGGTGTCAGCAGGGCAGGATGCATGCACCCCAGCCCCGGCCCCCCCTCACCCCATTCACATGTTTCGGGCCCCCTTCCCACAATGAATGGTGCTAAGTCAGACTCTGGTGTTTCATGACCCAAAGAGCAGGACAGACCATAACTTGCTGCTGTTTTGACAGAGCTAATTTCCAGCTTTAAAACCACTTTATGCTGTGCATAAAAAAAATCCCACCGAATCAACTTGAATTTAAAAAAAAAAAAAAAATCAAACCAAAGCAAATTCTCTATTTCTGCAAGCATCTCCTTGAGACCTACCAGCCTGACGCCTAGTGAAGATTCTCCCAGCTGCCCTGGCCCGGGTGGATCAATGCTTTCCACCAAAAACAGGGAGAGGAATTTCCCTGCTGGCTCTGGCTCCCTGCGCCCTGTGCCAGCTCCTCCGGCCTTTGCGCATTTCCCAAATTAGCTACTTCCCAAAAGAGCAGCAGAGCGCAATGGCGAACTGCCGGACGGCGTGCTTGACAGATTCCCGTGCTGGCTGGGAGGCAGCTCTGCGGCCGACCCCCCAGGCCCCCCGCCCTGATGCAGCACTGGCAGCCCCGGGCCAGCACGAGGGCTTTGCCAGAGCAAACCCTGCCAGCCCTGGGGTTCAGGGGACAAAAGGCCCAGGTTTGGTCTCTCCCCAGCTGCTTCCCCGGCCCTGCGTTTACACATCTTGTGAGAGAGCACCCAGCTCCCACCGCCCGTGCAGCAGTACCAACAGCCAGTGCTTCCCCTCCCCTCTGCGGAGAACAGCCCCTGCCTCCTGGTTGGGCTCGGAAGTAGCAGGGAGCTCGGGAGAAATGAGGGTTTGCTGTTACGGGATGAAGGACAGTACGAGGAGGGAACATGGGAGGGTGGCTCTTGAGCATTTTAAATTAAAAAAAGCTAAGCTGAAGCATCTGTGCATTTTCCTACAACGATTTCAAAAAGCAAGCAACAGTCTTGTTTTGGAAAGTTACCCTGTTCCCCAGAAGTCGTGACTAAAGCTGACCCCTTCCCAAATGTTGCACATTAAAAAATGTCTGTTACCAAAAAAGCGGGGCTTTCAACCAGAACGGGGCTCTGGGAGTGAGCACCACTCCGCCCTTATGCTCAGA
>NW_028114192.1:0-42238 GCF_964289735.1 Phaethon aethereus | reverse complement strand
CAAAGCTTGGAGACAAGCAGGCCATGCTCTGCTTACTGGATCAAGTAACTTAGAACAATGCCCCATGGGTTTTTTGGATTCCTGCCCAGTCTTGAGTAAGAACTCCATATGCTGTCTGGCTTGATGTATTCACAAAGAGATAGAAAGGTTTTTCTAGATCTGGGAGGCTCAATACAGGTGCTTGTATTAATGCCCTTTTTACTTCCTCAAATCTCTGATCATCTTCAATAAACCATTTAAGTTGGTTATTAGTTAATTTTTCATATAAGAATTTTACTTTATCACTATAATTTTCAAGCCATGGTCTACAATATCCTACTAATCCCAGTATTTGCCTAATTTCCGTTTTAGTCTGTGGGGGTCTTAAGGATAGAATCCCAGATACCCTATCAGGATCTAACTTCTTCCTTCCCTTACTCAGCCAATGTCCTAAATATTTTACTTCTTGTTCTACAAACTGTAGCTTTGATCGGGACACCTTTAATCCCTTTTCCCCTTGAAAATTTAACAATTTAATGGTGGTTTTTCGGATCCCCTCTTCAGTTTCTCCTGCTACTAATGAATCGTCCACATATTGCAATAATTTTACCTCCTTAGGTATTGTGAAATCTTGTAGAATTGTTTCTAAAGTTTGTCCAAATAGATTTGGTGACTCCGTAAACCCTTGTGGTAACACAGTCCATCTTAATTGTTGTTTTTGTCCTGTTTCGGGGTCCTCCCACTCAAAGGCAAAATAATCTCTGGATGCCTCATCCAGAGGACAGGCCCAAAAAGCATCTTTCAAATCTATTACACTATACCAAGTATGTTTGGGAGATATATGACTCAATAAAGTATAAGGATTTGCCACCACAGGGAATTTAGTGATTGTTCGCTGATTTACAGCTCTTAAGTCCTGCACCATCCTGTATGACCCATCCGGCTTTTTTACGGGAAGAATGGGCGTGTTACGAGGTGACATACATGGTTCTAGGGTTCCTTTTTCCAAAAGTCTGTCAACTACAGGTTTTAATCCTTTTCGACCCTCCATAGGTATAGGGTATTGCTTGATTCTAATTGGGCGGTGCGGATCTATTATTTGAACCCTTATGGGGTCCATTTTTATCTTTCCAGTTTCCCCTTCCTTATACCACACTGAGGGGTTAATAGCTTCTTCATCCTCTTGTGTTAAAGTGTATAATTTAATCTGCAATTTGTCCCCTTGACTCTGAATGCTCAAGTTTAACTTCAAAATCAAATCCCTTCCTAATAAATTGTATTCCGCTTCAGGGAGCAAAAGTAAATCATTAAGACAAATTTTCTTTTCTGTTTCTACTTCTACATCTTTCGATATATTTACTTTAAAAGGCTCTCCTTTTGCTCCTGCTACTGACACGTAACTCTTCCCTTTTTCTATTCCTTTTGGAAGTTTTTGAATGGTTGACTTTTCGGCCCCTGTATCCACTAAAAATAAAACTTCCTCTTTATGGGGACCAATTAATAATTTTATCAAGGGCTCTGTTGATGTTGAAGTCCCCAGAAGATAGAGCCCCCGACACCCCTAATCTTCTTTGAACATCTTCTCATCTTGTTCCCGCTGACGGCAGTTCTTCTGAACATGTCCCCTCTTGTTACAGTAGTAACAGACGGGAATTGTAAATCTTCCTCGATAAGGCTGTCCCCGGGGTGTCTGCTCTATTCTTTTTTCCCTTTTCTCTCCAGGAGTCGTCTTATTTTTCTGACTTTCCTTTACTGCTGCTACAAAAATTTTTGCTTTTGCTTTTTGTTTTTCTTCGTCCCTCCTAACATAGACTTTCTGGGCTTCTCTAAGTAACTCCTCTAATCCTCTTTCTTGCCAATCCTCCAATTTTTCTAATTTCCTTCTTATATCCCCCCAGGATTTAGCTACAAATTGTGTTCTAAGGAGTGCGGTCCCAGCCACTGTATTCGGATCAATTCCAGAATACATTGGTAGGTTTTTCCTCAACCTCTCCAACCATTCTGTTGGAGATTCGTCTTTCCCTTGTTGTTCATTAAATGCTTTAGTAATGTTTTGCCCTCGGGGAACCGCTGCCCTTATTCCCTGTATGATTAACGTTCTCAAATCCCTCATATTTTGTCTTCCTGGGGGTTGTTGATGATCCCAGTGGGGATCCACATTTGGCCACTGCTGATCTCTCGGGGGTCCTGCCTGATTCTCTCTTTCCCAAATTCTCATTCCAGCTTGTCTAATCATTCCCCTTTCCTCAACAATGAATAGGATCCCTAAAATGGACTGTATTTCTTCCCAGGTATAAGTACTGGGGCCTAGGAATTGGTCCAATTTTTCAGCTACTCCGAGGGGATCATCTAATAGGGTCCCCATTTCTTTCTTGAAATTTCTTACGTCTGTGGTATTTAACGGGACTGCCACAAACCCGATGCCTCCCTGATTGCCTCCGAGGGGTACTTCTCGTAAGGGATATAGAGAAGCTCCCTCAGATACAGCAGTCCTACTTCTCGTACATGCAGCCGGAGGTCGATCTAATTCCGGTGCTGTTGGTGGTGGAGACAGGGGCAACGGTGGTACAGAGAGAGGTACTACGGCCACCGGAGGGGGAGCCGCCGCCGGAGATGGATTATTAGAACATGGAGGCGGTAGGTTATCCAGTGGCTCCCATTTATCATCTTTTTCCTTTTCACTTTTCCCCTCTTCTTCTTCCTCAAACTTTTCATCTGTTTTTAATGTAAGTATTGAGGCTGGAAAAGAACGTAAAGTTCTGTCCCATAATCCTGCATAATCACTTTCCTCCTGACTAAAAGGTTCCTTTGAATTAACATATATATTTACGGCCTGGCAGATCCAGTCTTCAAAAGATCCAAAAACGGGCCAAAAGACATGTGGTCTCAAAGGTTCTTTTGGCCATTCTACCATACAATATTGAACTAATTTTAATTTACTTTTTCCTTTTCTGGGGCCCCTATCATTCCAATTTTCAATCATTATTCCTAGTGGACTCTCCGGAGGTATTTCTAGTAATTCGCTCCCTTTCTTCTGGTCCTGGGGTCTCGATTTCGTCTGACCCATCTAGGAATTTTTACTGTGGCAATTCCTACAGCCCTTGGCTACCAGTAAGAGTGTCTTGCAGGGGGTTTAGGACCTATCACCCACCCACGAATCCTATAAGAATCGCTTCGGTCCTTCACCGGCCAAGTCCCTCGCGGGAGATTGGAACCGCGGTTAGAAGGCCTCCACAATCGCTTCGGAACTAGCTTCCGTCTCAGTCACACTCTTACACACACAGGCAACCGAATCCCACCCAACCGAACGGTATACACCTTAAATACTTACGACTCCGTCGTCTTCGTTCGGATCTTCGCGCGCAGAATTACGGGCAAAATAAACTGCTGCAGCCGGCAAGGGAGCTCATAAAAAATCAAATTCTTTGCTTGCCCCTATTCAGGTTCAGGATGGCGTTAGTCCCGACCCGACCCGATCAGGAGCCACCAAAAGGTGGGGCGCCCCTCCTAGATCAAGTCAGAATTCAGGAACCAAGACCATCCCGGACGAGCCCCCAATTGTTATAAATGATTTCGTCCCAAACAGGATTCCAATTCAAATTTACAATTTATTAAGCGAATAGAGGCAAGCAAACAGCGCTGGGTGCGCCGGGAGTCTCCGCTCCAGCAAGACGCACGCGGTACAGCTCCTGTTCCTGGTTTATATCCTGTCCGTTAATACATATTCATGAACAGGCATGTGTTCTTCAGCACATGCCCTCTTTTCCTGCTAGAGTCTTCTCGAATCTTCCTCGGCGTGCCCCCAGGATGACCCCAAACCTTATGCATGCACTTTCTTTACACAATACTATGCGGTCAGTGGTCAAACTGGTTTGAGCTGATATACGAGCCAAGTAGTTTAACCTTCTCCTGTAAAATACCCCTTTTTATGGTGCAGGAGAAATCCATAAAAGTCCAGAAGATTACACTTCATCACACGAATCAGATGAACATATTTCACACCTCTAAGTATGGATCTGCATGTGGCCCACAATCTAGTAATGTTTCTTGCATATGGACCACCCCTGATCATAAAAGACGTTTTAAACAATGGGTGAAGAGACCCCATTATACCATGTCATTGGAACCAGACAGGCTATGGAATTGTATAAACAAGATAAATTGTTACAATATGGATGATTATCTATGGATACCGTTTGCCTCAGACCTCCATCACGCCTTAAGAAGTATATGCCTGTGCCACAATTACAGTGCTCCAATCCCTAGCTTACAGACAGCATGTCAGATAGAATCCTCTAAACACATGGCTAGTAAATGTAGGATTCCTTCCCAACATTATAAAAAACGGATGCAAGACTCATGAGCCAGTAGTAAAGAGCACAAGTACCACTCTAATGTATCCTGCACTGCTTGAGACCGTATGGGTATGTTCTAATGAAGAGATATCAGATTACAGTCAACCCTATTGGGATGGGTTAGAATGCACTTTAGGAATTCCACAAGTTTATCTCCCATAATAGCTTTTAATCATACTCAGGAGTCATTCACTGTAGTCATTAATGAAACCAAGAGGGTACAGAACAAAGAGAAATGTATTGCCCTCCGTGTCACGGCCAAGCTATTATACAGCAGGGATGAGAGTAAGCTTAGCAATGGGATTGTTTTGGACTTCTTCGGCTGTGATAATTGAAAATTGATTATATCTAGAAAATCTACCATGGCAAGGAGAGACTCTAGCTAATTGTATGCAGCCAGCCAGCAAGGCTAAGCAACACCCAGCTTGTACCCACGAGCAGCCTCACAGATGACTTTAGAAAATCAATTAGCATTGAATATGGTACTACTAAAGGAGAACAGCGTTTGTGGATGGCTGAATAACACCTATCCTGGCAAAACCTGCTGTCAATTCCAAATGTGTCCGCTACTCTGCATCAAGCTAGAGATGAAATGCAAAAAACTGTGGACCAAACCCATGAGCTCAATGAGAAGATGAAACCAAGCAACTGGCAATGAACGAGGTGGATTTAAAATATTTTCAGTTGGCTCAGATTAAAAGTTAGTGGATGGGATCATAGTCTAACCCAGTATGTATTAATGTTTATCATAATGATTGTTATTGTCCGTATTTGATTGTCACGTGTGAAATCTATGATAACTAGAGCTGTAACCATGCGTGTTAAGAGGATTCACATCTATGATCCTGAATACATCCCTTTAATACCATCCCCTATTATAAATTGCGACGAGCGAGGGAAGGCAAGCAGTCGACTCAATATGAGTGATAAGGCAAGCTTCAACTTTATTGCAAAACCTTACACATATTTATACACTAAGTTCTACCTTATGCATACTTGTCTTACAATCATTGGCTTAGCCCTAAAGATTGCATTATCATACTCCTCCTACTTGCGGTTACTGCTACGTGGTCCGGGTTCCATCCTGTTTTTCTTATACAGCGCTGCTTCTTAGCTGTTTACCACAGCTCCTTCTCCTCAAGGCCGAGCCCTGCAGATGTCCAGCTGTTTACCAGCTTCCCAATGCTGCAGCTCCTTCTCATCAAGGCCGAGCTGTGCAGATATCTAGCTGTTTACCAGCTTCTCAATGCTGCAGCTCCTTCTCCTTAAGGTCGAGCCGTGCAGAGTGATCCCAACAATAAATTACCAACCAACAAGAGAGGATGAAAACACAGGAAGGAGAGATGAATGCCTCGACCCACCTAAATACAAATTACACAATGTTCCTCTTAGTGAGTTGTGACTAAGGTCACAGGGTGGATAATGTGGGAAACCACTGTGGGTCTGTAGGGAGTAGCAGGGTTTGACTGGAGCAACACGCTCCTCTTCAAAAGCAACCCTGATGGGTTGCAGTCAGACAGTCTCATAACTGACTATTGTTGAGTGATGTCTGAGATGAGGCGAAAGCCTTGCAGCCTGATGTTCTACGGCAAGGCCACAAAGACCTCCATCAAACGTGAGTAAGCTGACCATTATTAATAACTGAAATTCTTATTAACTATTCATTCCTATTGATCGATGCTATTTGAGTTATATAGTATCTATCGGTCTACAACAAATAAATGAATAAAAAATTAATGAACTGATTAAGTTTTTATTAATCAAATTAGTCTAAATCAATCATTAATAATTACTTATTAATAACAGTCGTTACCTATTAAGATCGATTATTTTATTTATTAGTATTTTGTGGTACTGCATTAACACTACTGTCCTCCAGTTACTTATCATGTATTTTTTTTTCTTTATCATCACTCTGATTTACTGTTGTAATTATCTACTATCAATTCATCATTATTAATTATCATTAATTACACGTGCTACACGACGGCTCTGTTCCTCACCTAGAACTTGTTATCAGTAAAGTAGTTCCTTATTAACGTGATCTTAATCCACTGGATGTTAATTCCAGTAAATATTAATCTGTATTGCTCTATCGCTAATCATTACTTCGTATATTAATTACCGGTTAATGAATTATTTATTACATTCATTAACCATAGGTCGGTGTATGTTAATCCATCAAGAATTAGCAGAGAGTGCCAGATCAGCATTTGTCCTAAACCTGCTCTCCCCACTCCCTCCTCCCAAACCGCCCGCCTGCCCTCACCCCGGAGAGTTCTGTGTCAAGACACCCACACGCACCCTGCACACCCCCCGTTTCTTTTTGATTGTCATTTTTTTAGCTATTTATTTATCTAGCCTCCCTCCCCCTTACCTTTTCTTACTCTTCTCTCTCACCACCGGGGACCGGGGACCGGGGACCAGGCAGAGGCGGCGGTGCCCAGCCCCAGCCGCCCGCCCTCCCCACCCCACCGCAGCGAGCCCCATTGCTACAAGGCCGCCAGAAGTTAATCTGCTTATGTGTAAACGTGGTGGCAGCTGAGGTATGTTTAAGAATACTGGTAAGTGTTGCTAGAAACCTACAAATATTTTCCGGGTGTTAACCGCGGGGTGCCAGCTTTGTGGGCCTACCACCCAGCACCCAGCTCTGCGCAGGTCTGGAATAAACCGGTATCTCGTCTCGGTGTGTGAGACTGGCCTATCGCACGCCGGGAAACGAAACCGCCTTTTCGGACACCACCATCAGCAAAGCAGCGACCCCGCTTTGCCTGAGGCTGCTGGGCCTGTCCTCTGGGCGCTGCTCACCACTGGAACGCATCCCGCTGGCGACGGACACGCCGACGGCCGCTAGCGAGAGGCGCGGCCCACCTCTCCGGCAGCCGGAGCCCGGCCTCGGGGACGCAGGTCTCTGCCCAGGCCGAGGCACGGGGCTGCTGCTTTCCCAGGGACGGCTTCAACCGGGAGCCGAGCCGAGCACATCGCCCGCAGGCGGACACCGAGGCGGGCCACAGCGCAGGCTGTAGCAGAGAAGGCGGCGTTGTCCACAGCGTTACCAGACTTTTTCGTTTCTTACTGCGTGCACACCCGCCACACACGCTCCCAAACCGGCCCCGGCACGAACCCCTCGCCCGCGGCCACACGCACACACGGAGACACCCCCCCTCCCCCTTCCGCCAGCAGTTTTGCCGGCCCGGGGAAGGAAGGAAGGCGGGAGACTTTAGGACCCCGCGGCGTCCCTGCCGCACCCGTGCCCCCCTCCCGCCTTTCGTCCTCAGTCCGTCGGTCGGCCAGTCCGTCGGTCAGTCACCCTGCTGAAGGTATGCGAGGCACAAAGCGGGGGTATTGTTTAGGCTCTGTCAGGAGTCAACGAGGCGCAAGCCTGAGGGAAGGAACAAGGCAACCGCAAAGGGAACGCAACTGCCGACCTTTGAGTGAACTATCCTAAGTAACATCTAATTAACATCGACTCGGCATAGCACAAGCCTGCCCTCCGGTAGGGGAAGACCCCTACCCACAGAAGCCCCTTCCTCACGGGGCACGCGCAGTAAAAAAGGAGGACGCTGTCGCCGTGGAGACGAGGCTTGCGGGAACCAACAGGCGCAAGGGCGCCTGCGCCAGCTCTCAAAAAAATAACGGTGACTTGTTGCTCGGAGCGTAGAAATATTTTCCCTGCGTTAACCGAGGCGCGCCAGCTTTGTGGGCCTACCACCGGCACCCAGCTCGGCGCAGGGGCGGAAGAAAAGCCGCCGTCTCGACTCCGTGTGTTTCCCGGCGCTCTGCGCACCGGGTGACGGAACCCGCGTTTGGCACAACAGCCCCGCTGCGCGCGGGCCGCCGCCGCCGCGCGGTGAAAACCAACGAACGCGAACGGCGGGGGAGGTGAAAAACGAAAAGAGAAAAAAAAACCCCAACCCAACCGACCCAAACAGAAACCTCCGAAAAGCGCCGCCATCCCCCCTCCCCCAGCCAGCCTCTGCGCCAGGCTCCCTCCCCCGCCGCCGGGGGGGCCGGTTGCCGGGCAGCGGGGCACGCGCGGCTGCAGCCCCGCTTGCCCCCCGCTGCTCCGGGGCCCCGGAGAGTCTCCGGCCGGGGGGGGCCGCACCCACCGGCCTGCGGGTCCGGAGCTGCAGCGCAGGGAGGGGGAGCGCGCGCGCGCGGGGGGGGGTGGCTGAGTGAGTCTGAGCGCGCGTGTGTCGCGGGGGGGGGCGGTGTCTGCAGGATCGCGGGCGCAGACCTTAATATATTTATTTTTAACAACGGCTTGTTTAGCCTGGGGAAGTGGAGGGTCAGGGCACTGCAGTAGCTGCAGCCTGCAGCTGCTTGAAGAATGGTTTTGTGATAAATGATTTAGTCCCAAACAGGATTCCAATTTAAGTTTGCAATTTATTAAACAAATAGAGGCAAGCAAACAGCGCTGGGTGCGCCGGGAGTCTCCGCTCCACCAAGATGCACACCTTCACTTCTTACAGTTCCTTCCTTTATACTTCTCTAGGCTTCGTTTCTTGCCTTTCTCCGCCTTTTTCTTGGAAGATGACTCTTTCTTTAAGTACGTCACCACTTCCCCGGTCTGCGCATGCTTCATCTTTTTCTAGGTGGTCGTCCGGTGGTCGTTGGGAGGAAGATGGTCCTCTTCGTCAGTGCACCCTACATGACCTCTCTGTTTGTGCAGGCGCTCCGTTATTCCACTTATATTATGCTACCTTATTTGGCTATACATTTTCTTGACATTTCTGCGGTTATTTACAACACTGGTTTGCACTAGTATATCAGGAACTAACTTACATATCAGGAGGCTACATAAGCTTCACATATCAAGGGAGTTACCCAAACTATACTTATCAGGAAGTTACATAAAGACTGCCACTCCCCTGTTTATGGTCATGCCCTACATATATTCCTTTATTTCAATATAAATGACATTTGCTTCAAGCTTATATTCACTAGATTTTCTTTACACGAATCGCTCATTCCTCACAATCCCCCGTTTTCTTTTTCACCACTGTGATTCGTGTAAAATTTATTTAAAGTTTGTTTGATGGGTATTAACTCGGGTTCCTCTATATGTTTTACCAACATTAAAACATGTTTTCTCTCACTCTGTGTTGGTTCTATTGGAGTGGCTGTAAATTTCATTCCATTAATGGCAGAAGCTACAGCTTGTGAAAGACAAGGAATTAGACATGGTATTATTAACATACCTCCAAACAATCCTAACAAAACGATAATGATTTTTGTTACCCAGTTTCCTGAGAATAAATTTTCCCACGTTGTCCATAGTCCTTGGACATTTATTCCATTCCACGTTTGGACTGGCACATGGGCTACTTTTTTCATTTCTCTTACTAATTCATTGATGGCTTTTCCTTCATCATTTATCTCTAAACAACAATTTGTGAGATTAAATTTTCCACAGACTCCTCCTTCCTGTGCTAGTAAATAGTCTAGTGCGAGTCTATTTTGATATAGGGCTGTACGCATTTTAGTATTTTGTTTAGCCACCAATCCTAGAGCATTACCCGTTTTATTTACAATTATTTCTACTACAGCTTGCAACCTGATTATTCTATTCAACATATAAATGGGGGTCCTATATCCCCAGGACCCATCTTCTGCCCATGTCGCTGGGTCATAATATGCTATTATTCTTTCAGGTGGCCACTCATTATCTTTCCATTTTCCTATTTGTAGCTCTCTTTTTCCCCTTCGGTTGTGAGTTTCTAATGCGTCTGTATATACCAGTACCCCTAGGCGTTCTCCTCGGTTTATAGGTAATAAGAGAAAGCTTGGCCGTATAGTTCCTAACACGCACGCTCCGGTCCAATTTTTTGGTAATCGGGTATATGCAAATTTTCCACAGATCCAATATTGCCCTTCTGGACTTGACCACCCTTTATCAATAGTGGTTCCGTTGGTCCAATTCGCATGATTTTTACTTATTTCTTGGGCAGTGCCCCATTTATCCTACTTTTGGTAAGTACTATTCCAGTTATATCCCCCTTCACATACTAAATATCCGACTGGTTTACTCCCAGCGTCATTTTGCCAACAGCTTCTTCTTATTATGCTGGTTTGTAATATCCATTGTTGTTTCCTGACCTGAGTTGATATGTTCTAAACATTAGGGTCTGGTATGTTGCTCTCTTGGGCCTCCCAGGGCCAATTCTCTCCTGATTAGTTCCACCACATACATAACAATTAGTTACATTTAGTGACTTAGCAATGTTCTCAGCAAGATTTACAAATAGATTTTTAGCCACTGTGGGAATTTCATATTTCGTTCCTGTTTCCATTTCATGACAAAATGACTTAAATAACAGTCTATGCTGCACCGATTCTCTTTTCTTTCATTTCAATATTAATAACTACACCTGGGTCTTCTCCAGGTCCATATATCTTAAGTCCAATTTTGGTTATTTTTTTCTGTTTCCAAATTTCTAAATTTATAAGGGTTAAATTTACTAAATTACAGGTACAGGTTGTACAATTATTGTCTGTTTGTACCCTTGTGATTGAAGCTTGTAAATCCCCACATTGGCTGTCATATCCCCAGCTTGCAGTATCCTAACATACACAAGACCATCCCCTTCTTCCACATAGGTGTGCTGACTGATATCTCACCGTTTGACTAGGTACATAATCAGGATTTATCTGACATTGACGTCCACCTCCACCTGGGCAAATATATTTTGGTTGATTACTATAGCATCATCTCCACTCTACACTCCCACAATTAATATCCAGATCATCATCTATAATATCGCATGCATCAAAAATTACCGATACTGATGTGCTCAAATTGGCCATATCCTTACTTATTCCAATTAATCTTCCTACTTCCGAATTTGTTTTCATTTCTACCCACTATTGATAAAGAAGTTCCTTTGGATCGTAACAAACAGTATCATTTTCCACCGAGCATTTCTTATATTGTGTTCCATTGTATATACAACTCCCGTTCTGTTTCCCTTTGCACTCGTAATAGGTGTGGTACATTAATGTTTTATTACTTACTCGTCCGTGCTGGGCGGTTCTTATGCACTCGGTGCAATTTTGATTACCTGTCACCAGGTTGGTGAGTCCGAGTAAAATCAGGAGAGGTCCGGTAAGGGATCTCATGGTCGGAGGCATCAGCTACAAGGGGTGCTCGTCCTTGACTGGCCTTACTTGGTCGCGACTGAGAATCCCCACCCGGTCTTGCCCTCTCCCCCTTCTCAAGCGGACTTCTTTATTTCGATGACAGTAATAAATCTTACCCACCAGAAATCTCCTATAGGAGTAGTCTGTCCACACTGAATGCAGAGGAAACTTCAGCTTTGAATTTGAAAACGTCCCTGTTAGCCTCTGTGGGAAATGATATATTTGTTACACAGGTTACACCTAACCCTCAATAATCATACAACATGGTTTACAGAGTGGACATAAACTTAGTCCTGCCCGATAATTGCTTAATGCTATAGTCTTTAATTCGTGATCATTTCTCATACGTTCATTCCCTTTTTAATGTTATTTTTGTGGTTCCAGGTTGTAAAATAACTTTCCAGTCTTTCATGGGTCCTTTTACTCGAGTCGCGTGCGTCCACCCCTTTTCCGCGGTCCAGATGGCAGTATCTGTAGTTAACAATACAACAAAGGGTCCTTCCCATGAAGGAACTAAAGTTTCTTTCTTCCAAGTTTTGATCAGTACCTTATCCCCTGGTTTGAATTGATGGATTGCAAACCCCAAAGGTAGGGTTTGTGCCATTATTCCTATATCTCTTAGTTCTTTCAACCTTTCTCCTAAAATGATAACATATTTCCGAATATTATAATCTTCCACTACATTGTTTCCCTCGGAGATAGGGCATGCCGTATAAAACCTAATATGGCGATAATCCAGTCTCACTGTGCGGTTTGATCCTTATGTTAAGAAGGGCTAGCGGTAAACATTTAGTCCATGGCATCTGTGTTTCAACCATTAGCTTCGCTAGCTCTTGCTTTATTGTTTGGTTTATTCTTTCTATTACTCCCAAACTTTGAGGATGCCATGGGGTATGATATTCCCATTTAATACCTAATGATTGGCACAAGGATTTTATAATTTTAGAAGTAAAGCGAGTGCCTTGATCAGAATCAATATATTGTATTATCCCATACCTGGGGATTAGGTGTTCTAGTAAAATTTTATCACCGTCTGAGCTGTCGCTCTTGCTACAGGATAGGCTTCGACCCATCGTGTTAAATGGTCTACTATAACTAACAAATATTTCAATCTTCCTATTCTTGGTAATTTGGTAAAGTCGACTTGAATCCTTTCAAACGGTCTATAAGCTAGTTTTCTTCCTCCCATGGCCACTTGTTGAAACACGGCCTTATTTGCCCTTTGACAAGTTAAACACCCTTGTGTAATTTGCCTTGCTATTTCAAAAAATTCCAATACAGCCAAACTGTTTAAGGAAATGATCACTTAACACTTTTGTACCCCAATGTGTTTGCGCGTGTAAGCGTTCTAATACCTGCCTAGCGTAAGCTTTTGGCAACATCTCTCGCTCATCAGGTAATGTCCATTTCCCTTGTTCCACTCTAGCTCCTATTTTCTCTAATTTTGCTTGTTCCTCCAGCGTAAACTTTTTCTCCTTTTCCTCTTATCCTCTTCCACTAGTGTCCTCCTTTGTTTGTGTATGATTAATTTTAACAGTTTCAATCCTCAAGGCTGCTTCCTGAGCCTCCTTATCTGCTAAATTATTTCCTCTAATTCGATAATCTAATCCCTTTTGGTGTCCCCTCACATGCACCACGGCTATTTCCTTTGGTTCTCTTAACACTTTTAAAATTTTACTATCAACTCCTGATGTATTAAGTTCTTTCCTTGAGTGTTAATCAAGCCTCTTTCCTCCCAAATTTTTCCAAAAGTATGGACTACTCCATATGCATATTTGGAATCTGTGAATATGGTCCCTCTTCTTTCTTTTAATAATTCCAGGGCCCTACATAAGGCATAAAGCTCACAAGCCTGAGCTGACCATGATGGACTCAGAGGTCCTGATTCCACAAGTTCTAAGTCCTTGTCAATTTTTGCATATCCTGATTTTCTCTTCCCTTCTATTACTTGGGAGGATCCATCTACAAACAATTTTTCTCCTCCCTCCAATTCAATATCTCTAAGATTGAGCCTTACTTTTGT
The DNA here is from genome assembly GCF_964289735.1 of Phaethon aethereus. NCBI lineage: Eukaryota > Metazoa > Chordata > Aves > Phaethontiformes > Phaethontidae > Phaethon > Phaethon aethereus. Next base: position 28,741 of record NW_028114192.1, on the reverse strand, counting down.
CTGGGATTCTATAACTTCTAAACAATTGTGTTATAGCACTACTGCTTCTGAGGGTTCCCCAAACCGGAACTGAGCGGGGCTCTGGGCAGAGGTGACTCCTAATTCCAAATTAGGTGAATCTATCAAGATGGTTTCATATTTCAGAAGTCTACTATCTGTCAACCATTTCTCTGTCCTCTGTTGGAGGACATTCCTAACATTATGTGGCATATATACCTTTAGAGGTACACTAAAGGTAATTTTCCTAGCTTCCTCTATCAATAATGCCATAGCAACTAGGGCTTGGAGACATGCTGGCCACCCCCTGCTCACCGAATCTAACAATTTGGATAAATATCCCACCAGTGTGTGTGGGTTTTTTGTGGTTTTTTTGTTTTGTTTTGTTTTGTTTTGTTTGGGTTTTTTTTTTTGTTTGTTTGTTTGTTTTTTTTTCCATTCCCTTTTTAGTCTGTGGAGGTCTTAGGATTAAAATACCAGAAACCCGGTCAGGATCTGATTTCTTTTTTTTTCCTTTGCTTAACCAATGTCCCAAATATTTTACTTCTTGCTCTATAAATTGTAATTTCGAGCAGGACACTTTTAATCCCTTTTTCTCTAAAAAATTTAACAATCTAATGGTGGCTTTTCGGGTCTCCTCTTCAGTTTCTCCTGCTACCAGTAAATCATTCACATATTGTAATAATTTTTCCCTCCTCGTGTACTGTAAAACCTTGTAAGATTTTCTTTAAGGTCTGTCCAAACAAATTTGGTGACTCCGTAAACCCTTGTGGTAGCACAGTCCACCTTAATTGTTGTTCTTCGTCCTGTTTCGGGGTCTTCCCATTCAAAGGTAAAATAATCTCTGAACCCCTTATCCAAAAGACAGGCCCAAAAGGCATCTTTCAAATCTATTACACTATACCAAATATGTTTAGGAGACAGGTGACTCAATAAAGTATAAGGATTTGCCACGACAGGGAATTTGGTGATTGTTCGCCGATTCACGGCTCTCAAATCCTGTACCATCCTATATGTACCATCTGATTTCTTTACAGGGAGTATCGGGGTATTGTGGGGTGACATACATGGTTCCAAAGTCCCATTTTTTAGTAATTTATCCACAATAGGTTTTAGACCTCTCCGGCCTTCTATAGATATAGGATATTGTTTAATTCTAATTGGCTTATGAGGGTCTGTTATTTGTACCTTGATGGGTTCCATATCTAATCTCCCAACATCTCCTTCCTTATACCATACTTGGGGGTCAATTTTTTCCTCATCAAGTTGGGTTAAGGTACATAAGTTAATATATAACCGATCTCCTTGGTTCTGAATAGTTAGGTTTAGTTTTAAAATCAAGTCCCTCCCTAATAGGTTATATTCTGCTTCTGGTAATAAAAGTAAATCATTTAAACAAATTTTTGTCTCTGTCTCAATCTCTACTTCTTCTAAGATGGGGACTTTGAAGGGTTCTCCTTTTGCACCTGTTACTGACATCTGGGCTTTTCCTTTTCCTACCCCTTTTGGGAGTTTCTGAATCGTTGACCTTTCAGCTCCAGTATCTACTAAAAATAAAAATTCTTCTTTTTGGGGACCTACTAATAGTTTTATCAAGGGCTCTGTTGATGTTGAGGTCCCCAGAAGATACAGCCCCTAACACCCCTAATCCTCTTTGAACATTTTCTCATCCCATTCCCGTTTACGGCAGTTTTTCTGAACACGTCCCTTTTTGTTACAATAGTAACAGATGGGAGTTGTGGGTCTGTCTTGATGAGATTGTCCCTGGGGTGGCTGTTCTGGTCTCTTATCTTTTTTTCTCTCCCAGCTGAGTCTTACTCCTCTGACTTTCCCTCACTGCTGCTACAAAAATTCTTGCCTCTGCTTCTTGTTTTTCTTCGTCCCTCCTGACATAAACCTTTTGAGCTTCTCTTAGTAATTCTTCCAACCCTCTCTCTTGCCAATCCTCTATATCCACCCAGAGGTACTTCCCGTAAAGGATACAAAGACGCTCTGGGTGCTCAGTTTGGGATCCTCCCCTTAGAGTTGAATTCGACCCTGGGGCCGTAGGGGAAGTCATCAAATTTGGTGACGGTATTTGACGGATAGCTGGATTATACGGGGGAGGTAAGTGATCTAGGGGGTCCCAATCCTTCTTTTCCTTTTCCATGTGTTGCTCCCCTACGGTCTTATTTTTCCCTACTCCTGTTTTAAGATGAAAAAAGCCCACACAGGCCTTTATCCATAAACTAGCATACTCGCTCTCCTCTTGGCAAAACGGTTCCTTAGAATTTACATACAGGTTTAGCGCCTGACAAACCCAATCCTCAAATGACCCAAATAAAGGCCAAAAAAAACGTGGGGTCTCAAGGGGTTCTTTGGCCATTTTACCATACAATATTTAACTAATTTCTCTTTTGTCTTCCCTTTTCCAGGGCCCTTATTATTCCAATGTTTTAACATTATTCCTAATGGAATCTCCGGAGGTATTTTTAGTAATTCGCTCCCTTTCTTCTGGTCCTGGGTTCTCGATTTCGTCTGACCCATCTAGGAATTTTTACTGTGGCAATTCCTACAGCCCTTGGTTACCAAGCAGAGTGTCTTGCAGGGGGTTTCAAACTTCTCACTCACTTATGGATCCTATAAAAATCGCTTCGGTCCTTCACCGGCCAAGTCCCTCGCGGGAGATTGGAACCGCGGTTAGAAGACCTCCACAATCGCTTCGGAACGAGGTTCCGTCTCAGTCACACTCTTACACACACAGGCAACCGAATCCCACCCAACCGAACGGTATACACCTTAAATACTTACAACCCCGTCATCTTTGTTCGGATCTTCGCGCGCAGAATTACGGGCAAAATAAACTGCTGCAGCCGGCAAGGGAGCTCATAAAAAATCAAATTCTTTGCTTGCCCCTATTTGGGTTCAGGATGGTGTTAGTCCCGACCCGATCAGGAGCCACCAAATGGTGGGGCGCCCCTCCTAGATCAAGTCAGTATTCAGGAACCAAGACCATCCCGGACGAGTCCCCAGTTGTGATAAATGATTTAGTCCCAAACAGGATTCCAATTTAAGTTTGCAATTTATTAAACAAATAGAGGCAAGCAAACAGCGCTGGGTGCGTCGGGAGTCTCCGCTCCACCAAGACGCACACCTTCACTTCTTACAATTCCTTCCTTTATACTTCTCTAGGCTTCGTTTCTTGCCTTTCTCCGCCTTTTTCTTGGAAGATGACTCTTTCTTTAAGTACGTCACCACTTCCCCGGTCTGCGCATGCTTCATCTTTTTCTAGGTGGTCGTCCGGTGGTCGTTTGGAGGAAGATGCTCCTCTTCGTCAGTGCACTCTACATGACCTCTCTGTTTGTGCAGGCGCTCCGTTATTCTACTTATATTATGCTACTTTATTTGGCTATACATTTTCTTGACATTTCTGCGGTTATTTACAACACTGGTTTGCACTAGTATATCAGGAACTAACTTACATATCAGGAGGCTACATAAGTTACACATATCAAGGGAGTTACCCAAACTATACTTATCAGGAAGTTACATAAGGACGACCACTCCCCTGCTTATGGTCATGCCCTACATATATTCCTTTATTTCAATATCAATGACATTTGCTTCAAGCTTATATTCACTAGATTTTCTTTACACAAATCGCTCATTCCTCACAGTTTCAGGGACAATGGAGCTTTTCTTAGTAGCGGGAAGAGCAAGAAACCTCCACAAATTACAGCTGGGAAGGTTCTGTCTGGATGTGAGAAAAAATAATCCTCACTGAGAGGGTAGTCTTGTGCTGCAAGAGATCACCCAGAGGGAGTCTGGATTATCCCATGGCTTTGTGTTTCAAGGAGCAGCTGGTGAGGGTGGAGAGCCATCAGTGAAGGCATAGAAATGCCAGGGTGAGAGCTAGGTGGGAAAGCAAGATGGCTGTCAGCAAGCTGAAGGGAAAGAGGTGAGGCATGGGACAGTGTAGGGCAGCCTGCATAGAGATGGCCAAGGGTTCTAGCAAGACCGAGAGGTCCAAAAGGACTGAGGTCTTTGTCGTCTTGACTATAGCAGCTGTCTCTACCACCAGGGCCAGTGAGACAAAACTTTATTCTTCTCTTCTCAGAAACTGCCTTCCCAGGACCTGGGCTCAGGGTTTGGCCTTGCCTGCTTCATAAAACGAACCAAGGGTTTTCTCAGCATTACAGCCACCTGTGCAGTGCCCTTGCCTACCTGCAGTCACCGTCTCCAAGTATCTGCTCTAATGAGTCAATGAGGAGCCTTTGGCAGTAATGGGTCTCATTAAGTCCCATTAATGCTTCAAGGTATTTTGGGGTTTGCTTCTGGCTTTGACTTCTTGAGAGGTTTGTTCAGTCTTCTCCCAGTATCTGAGGTTCACGGACTGAGCCCCAAATACACCATGGGGCTCCTTAAAACACAGAAAGCCCTAACAAGTCATGCCTCTTCCTGTAACGTTCTCCACGTCTGCAAGACTCGTATAGCTAATCTGAGTTGTTTCATAGCGTGGTTAAGAAGGAAGATTTCAAAGTGCACCTAATAAAGTTATTTTTAATTTTAAAGGCGGTATTTTGTTAATTTCAGTTTAAAGAAGTGATAGAAGCATTATCCAACTGATATGGATCCTGAGTGTCAGGAGCGTCTCCTGAGGAGGTCTGGACAGGTAGGAAAAGCAGTCCCTTGAGATCTGACACTGGGTGGACAACCTTGCTCCTCACCTCCCCAGACTCCCCACCTGTCGTTGGCCACCTGGGATTTACATCACTTTCCCTTCATCAGACTTCTCTGAACTCTGGGAGCTGAATGTTAGAGCTCCATTGCACCATCTCCCACCCACTTTCCTTAGAGGACTGGCTGCACACAGGCACAGAAGGATGTTTCCCATTTGCAAGCAAAGCAAAGTAAAGCACGATCAAGTGTCTTAAGCAATAAAACACTCCTCAACCATATACTAAGTACAAGCTGCCTCTAATGAGGTCGCCTTTCTACAAGGGATGATCTTACGAGAAATGTTTTAGATAGATAGATAGATAAAGGTAGATACAATTAAAAGAGTTGGCTAAAGATACCGTTATACTACTGAAAGACAGGCAGGCTTTTAGTCCCTGAAGCTCAAAGCAGCAGTGTGGGTGGGAAGTATCTGAATGAACAAAGAGTAAGGGAAGGAGAACAATGGAAAGGGCCTTTGTCTAGACAGTCTGCTGAAAACATTACTTCAGAAATGGTCATTGTATCAGCACAGGTGAAAATATATGAAAGATTAGAATTATTAACTACAAAAGACATTAACCACTTGATCCAGTGTGGCCTGGCAGCAAAGGCAGCCAGCAGTGTCCTGAAGTGTATAAAGAGGAGCCTCGCCAAAAGAGTGAGGGAAGTGGTTGTCTCCCCATGCTCATTGCTTGTTAGACCACCTGTAACCAATTATATCCAGTTTTAGGGCCCCAGTTCAGGTGTACTGATCTGGCTGGGATGGGGTTACCTTCCTTCATAGCAGCCTGTGTGGTGCTATGTTTTGCATTTGTGCCTTAAACAGTGTTGATAACACACCAGTGTTCTGGCTATTGCTGAGCAGTGTTTGCACAGTGTCAAGGCCGCCTCTGCTCCCTCCCAGTGAGTGGGCTGCAGATGGGCAAGAACAGCTGACCCCAACTGACCAAAGGGATACTCTCTAACGTACGACGTTGTGCTGAGCAATAAAAGCTGGGACAGAGGAAGAAGGAACTAGAATATTTTTGTTACAGGAATCACTTCCTAGTTCACATGCAATCCATTGCATAGCATTAGTAAAAGGCCTTAGACCTTCATAAGCGGTGAACTTCCACCTAGCTACTGATGAAGTTCTACTGAACTCTTACTTAGTCGCGTGAGGGAAGGCCCTGAAACTGGTGTAAATTAGAAAGATAAGATAGCCACATCCATCAGCAGAGGTTGCCTCATCGAGAAAAGAAAAAGAACGGCCCGCTTGGAGACAGTGAAAGGATCCAATGAGGAAAAAGGAGACCCCAGACCCAAATACTCCAACTGGACTAAACCGTCTCACAAGGGGAGGGGAGCTTAGACTGTAAGGGTATAATTGTCCAGAGAGTCTCTGGTTCGGGGTCCGTCTCCAGAGGCACTCAGCTCAAGCTGTTCTTCACCACTGTACCGCTTAATAAATTCAACTGGTATACGTCATGTCAGAGATTCTGCTTCAGGAAACCTAGGGTTGAGCCTGAGGGAAGAGAAAGCACCCAAGAGAGACTCTGTGTGTGTGTGTGTGTGTGTGTGTGTGTAGAGTCGAAAGGCGCACACGTCGGCTCACTGGAGTCTCCTGCTGCAAAGGGACTCCAGACCCAGCAGTTAAAGTCTCGGGTGGTGTGTGTGCAACTCCTTGATTGGTGTGTGAATGCTCAGGCAGCGGCTTCTCCATTAACGTTTTTTCATTCAAAGAGTCTTCTGTGTGGAGACTGGCTGGGCATCATTTTTGCTTGTGGGAGGTGGTGAGTGGTTGCCTTTGCGTTGCTTGTTATTATTATTGCTTGTTGATTTTTAAAAAATCTCTTTCTTTCACCTGCTAAGCTGTCTTTATCTTGACCCACAACTTTCCGTGCTTTATTTCTTCCTGTTCTCTCTCCTGTCCCAGTGGGGAAGGGGGGGAAAGAGTGAGCGGCTGCGTGGCTGCCGGGCTATTGGCCAGAGTCAATCCACCACATCAAGGAAGACGTTGACAACTGGGAGTGACTTCAGTGGGAGGCTGCCAAGATGCGCAGGGGCTGCAGCACTTGCCTGGGGAGCAGAAACTGAGGGAAAGGGCTGCCTTCGGCCTGGGAAAGGGAAGGTCTGGGGAACCTCATAGCAGCCAGCCAGTCCCTGCAGGGAGGTTTTCAGGAAGATGGAGCCAGTCTTGTCACCGTGGTGCTTGGCAGGACGATAATAGACGATAGTCAAATGTTGAAATAAGGAATGTTGAGGCTGGAGATAGGGACAATCTTTCTCTCCATAAGGGCATCCAAACATTGAAGCAGGTTTCCCAGAGATGTTTTCCTGTCTTTGTCCTTGGACATTTTCCAGCCCCCATGTGGCAAAGCCTTGAGCAAAGTGGTCTGACTCCGTAGCCGATTCTGCTGTGAGCATGAGGTTGGACTGGAGACCTACTGAGGTCCCATTCAGGAGAGTGGAAAACTAAATGATGCTGTGGTTCCTTCCTCTCTAGGTGTGCCCTTGATGACAGTAGGGAAAGCTGTCAGGTTCCCCGTGACCATGGAAGTAAGTCAGATGCTGGCATAGTCAGATCAGCTGAAGTTGTCTTCTCCTCCTCCAGGCAGTGTTGCTCAGATGCAGGACTGCTTCACAGGTATCCCCAAACAGCCCTGGTTATTTCCTTTGCTTCACCGTTCATTCCCTTTTCATTCTTTTCCCACCTCTCAAGTCCTGCTCTTTAACCATCCTTATCCCCACCCATGCAAAAAGCCAAGGACTTTTCACTGTTTATCCAGTGGCCCTGCATTTGCTCACTTTGAACCTTCCTTTGGTGTCTCTGAGGTGGTTACTGTGGTGCTTTCTACCTCGCATTGCAACTCAACTTAACGCTAGTACTCTTTTCTTCTCTGTAGTGTCCTGCAGCTACTTAAGTTCTGATCTTGTTAGAGGCACCACGACTCAGGATGGCCGTTGGCACGCATACTTTAAAAGCTGGACTGTTGGAGGTTCAGTCCAGAGGGACCTTGGCACACCTGGGATTTGGCCAGCAGAAACCTCAAGGTTTTGAAGGAAAAGCTCAGAAACAACTCCATGCAGCAGCATGGACAGGGACCTGACTGACTAAGGGAACTGTGACAATGCCATATGAGTCAGTGGTTCTCACATTTCGAAAGGAGAGTGGAGTGTCTGGAGGAGGTCTGCCAACTTGAAGTGAAGGGCCTAAAGGATGAGCTGTGGGGAGAGTCTGAGGGAGCTGGGTGTCTGTAGCCTGCTGAAGTGGAGGCACGGGTTTACCTAGCAAGAGCCTGCACCTGCCTGGAGGGATAACGGAGCCAACCTGTTTTCTGCAGTCACCATTGATACGACAGAAGGAACAGCCACAAGCTGCCTCTTGGGAGCTTTAGGCTGAACCTCAGGAAAAATAAAATGGACTAGGAGGAGCGTTGCCATGATCTCCACCTTTGGAGCTCTTCAAGTTTCAGCGCCGCAAAGTCACGGCCAGCCTGGAGGCTGGACTAGAGACCCCCTCGCAGCAGTCTCTTTCCCAACAGGCCTGTGCCTTGCCACATGTCATATGAGAAGAGACTAAGCTGGAGGAGAGGGTCTCTACATCACAGGACAATTCAGGGTGGAAGGAGGGTCAGGAGGTCTCTAGAGTTGCACTGGCTCCAAGCAGGGCCAGCTCTGAGGTCAGACCAGCTTGCTCGCTAAATGCCAGAATCCGGAGAAAGAGTTTACACATGAACCAGGCATCTGTGCCGCCGTTACAGAAATGGAGACAAGGCCTTTGACCAGCTCCCTGAACACAGCTATTGGTACGTCATGCCCCCTGAGAACATCCATCCTCCCGGGAACATCCATCTTCTTGTCCAAAGGAGTGGGATCCTTATGCAACTATCCTGCCATATCTCCAGACCATGGGGTGCTTTACACTGTAAACAGAACTGAAGGAAAGCCTCTGACTTGGGTACGGTCAACTGAATTGCTAAAAGAGGGCAAGATGGAGGGATCTCGGAGCTTCCAGGTTCTTCCTGAAGATAGAAGGCCTCAGATATAGGAACAGAAGATAACAGTTTTGAACTAGCCTAGGCTTTAGATCATTTCACATGTGATGGCTCTGCTCCATCCTTTCAGTCATTGGCACCCAGAAACCTCATCTGCTTTTCCTTCCTCTCCTCCCAAAAGCTGATCAAGTGATGGGAAGAAAGGAAGGAGAAAGGCCCTAGGCCTCTGTGACTCACCTGGGCTCTGGCACTTGGAGGGCCACAGTGTCATCCATTGTACACCCCATAAAGAATCAAGCTGGGAAGTGACTCTTCACGTACAAGTGAACAAGGTCGATGGACAGGCAAGGCTGTGTCTGGAGACCAGTACACCTAGAGCATCGATCAAGCTGGGGCTGAAACTCAGGCCTGGTCTTCAATGGTCTCCTGGGCCCATGGACAGAGGTGTGGATGGAGGCCCCAGGTGAGGCTGATTAGGGTCCTGAAGGCCTGTGGATGCTCTCAGGGCCCTGACACTGCCCCCATGGGATCCCACCTGCCAGTGCCCTCAGTAGGCCAAGTTCTCATTCCCGCATGTGCAGGGTCTGTGCTCGGCTACTCTCCTTCCCCGCTTCTGTGCAGATCTGGGAGACCACAGTTTCATGCTGACTACAACCAAGGCTGAAACTGGTCTTCCCATCCCTGACCAACTTTTCCTCTTTTGGGAGTACAAGGTCCAGGTGAGCCTCAGACTGGGTGGCACAGTTAGAAGCTGACCCACACGCAACATCCTGTTGCATGTCCCATAGAGAACATCCACACATCTGACCTGCTCTGGTAGCAAGCAGGGCATCCTCCACTTCTCGCCTTCCCTGTTAGTCTCGCCTAAAGATGTTGTATCTCCGTCAGTCACAAAAGCTGTGGGAGCTGTCCTTTTCCATCTTGACTCTTGCTCCCCTAACGTCACAGCTTTGCGATGGCATGTTGTCCTCCTGCTGTCTGTGCTCCAGGCTGTGGGCTTTGGTGCACATTAGGCCTGTAGCACCTCAGATGTGGCACCAGGGCCAAGGGCAGATTTGTCACATGGACACCTGATACCAAAAGATTGGCCCTCTTTGTGTGGAAAGGCTTCACAGCCGATGTGTGCTGGAGTGGATGGCAGGAGGCAACATAATGATGAAGGAGGTTCTCACAACGAGAGCAAAAGCTGCAGTCCCCAAGACCAGACAGAAAACGGCCTTGGGCTGTGCAGCCCTGGCAGGAGAGGGGTTTGTTGTCCCAGGTGACACTTGCAGCAATGAGTGGGGCCTGTGACAGAGGTGAAGCCGATCTCCAAGAAGGACAAGCTGCTGCTGAGAAAGTCCCCGGGGGAGGACAGCCTGTCATCCAGCCACACTGTGGACATCATGCTGGGGGCTGACTGGCTAGATAGCAGCTCTGCAGAGAAGTACCTTAGGGTCCTGGAGGGCAAGCAGCTGAGCATGAGCCAGCCATGCAGCCTCGCAGCAAAGGCCAGCAGCCTCCTGGGCTGCATTAGGAAAAGCATTGCCGGCAGATGGAGGGAAGTTAACCTTCTCCTCCACTGAGCACCGGTGGGCCACATCTGGAGTGCTGTGTCCAGTGCTGGGCTCCCCAGTGCAAGAAAGTTGTTGACCTGCTAAAGCAAGGCTATCAAAGGGCCACAAAGCTGATTTAAGGGACCGCAGCATCTTCCATAGGACGGAAGGCTGAGAGGTCTGGGACTGTTAAGCCTGGAGAAAAAATTGCTCAGGAGTGTGGAGTAATAAGGCACGGACTGTGGCAGGGCTTCAGGCCAAAGACCTTTATTGTTAGCGTAGCGTGCTTTTTACACAAATACAGCCCGTTCACGCACCTAAAAGTGCTACCCGGTTGGCTATTGCTTTAAGTCCACGCGACTCTCACAGAGGCAGGATTGGTCGCCTCTGTATGTCCACGCGCTCCTTTGCTTCTTCTTAGTTGTTTACCACAGCTCCTTCTCTTCAAGGTTGAGCCCTGCAGGTGTCCGGCTGTTTACCAGCTTCTCAATGCCACAGCTCCTTCTCCTTAAGGTCGAGCCATGCAGGGTGATCCCAATATCACCCCCTTTTTGTTTATCTATAAACAAAACCTGATGGTTCATTCGCAACCCGAGGACTGTGAGGAAGATGGACCATCTGTACATTCTTCTATCGTCCTGCACCACGAACTCAGCCCAGCAGTCGGTAGGTGCCAGCTTTACATGGGCGTCCCCACGGAGGCAACGGTGGCCTTGCCGTACACCGGCCCACTGCCCTTTGGGAAATCCCGGTATTTATACATTTGCAGAGGAACGAGTTTCGACACACGTGGCCAGCGAGTGTCAGAACACGCCTTGGTTGCCACCTTTCAACACAGAGAGCCTATGGCATACGCGCCTGCTGGCCAGACGTGCTGCACGTGCCCCAGCCACCCTGTCTGTTGGTTCGTAGGCTTTGTTCACGCGGCACATTACCGTAATCCAGCAGTCACATATCAACCATGCTCAAGCCAATAGCAGAATGTTATAAGGCAAACAAAATTGTGAATTGTGCTTTATATTCCTCCGTTACTGCATGTCTTCCCCATCCTCCCCTAACCTTGATCAACTTTCTTATCTCTTGGGCTGTTTTCTCTCACCCAGCATAGTATCTGTTTCTTACCCAGCCATCCATTTTCTGATATTCTAACTGCAGTTTTCTCACAGGCCAAAATTCCATCTGTTAACCCCTCCGTATGTATACGATAATTGGCGATAATTTCCATTTCTGCCGACAAGCTAACTATTGCTTTTTCTAGCTGAGATAAACGTCTGAGTCCCAAACAGGATTCCAATTGAAGCTTACAATGTATTACATTATATACATTAACCACTCTGCTAGACTTAGGCTTGCGGTCATACAAGGATACGTAGGACAGAAGGTTACACTTCATCACACGAATCAGATGAACATATTTCACATAGCTGTACTACTCCTCGTGATGGGAAAAGCGCCCGTACAAAGCTATGATAACCTTTATTATATCTCACCAAGGGATTTGTAGTTATAGAGTGCTTTGCCCTAAAAGCTTTCCATGTTCCTCTAATGATACCGCTAATTTCAGTCTGATTAATTATCTGTGTTATAAATGATTTAGTCCCAAACAGGATTCCAATTCAAATGTACAATTTATTAAGCGAATAGAGGCAAGCAAACAGCGCTGGGTGCGCCGGGAGTCTCCGCTCCACCAAGACGCACGCGGTACAGCTCCTGTTCCTGGTTTATATCCTGTCCGTTAATACATATTCATGAACAGGCGTGTCTTCTTTGGCGCATGCCCTCTTCTCCTAGGATCTTCTCGAATCTTCCTCAGCGTGATCCTGTTCGCTAATACATATTCATGAATAGGCCTGTCTGCTAATACATATTAATGAACAGGCGTGTCTTCTTCAGCGCGTGCCCTCTTCTCCTGCTAGAGTCTTCTTGAATTTTCCTCGGCGTGCCCCCAGGATGACCCCAAACCGTATGCATGCACTTTCTTTACACAATACTATGCGGTCAGTGGTCAAACTGGTTTGAGCTGATATACCAGCCAAGTAGTTTAACTTTCTCCTGTAAAATACCCCTTTTTATGGTGCAGGAGAAATCCATAAAAGTCCAGAAGGTTACACTTCATCACACGAATCAGATGAACATATTTCACAATCCCCCATCTTTTTCTTTATAGTATTGATTCGTGTTTTCGTTTCCAATTGAGTACTGCAGATATCTGCATTCCTTGTATAACCGAGTAGATTAATCTAGTAACAATTCCCCACATATCCCCAATACAACTATCCCGATTTTAGTAAGCCAATCACCACCCATAAAATCTCCCCAAAATCCTCCTAGATTGATTCCATTCCAAGTTTATCTCTCAGGAGGCCATTCGTTATACACCTGGACTCCTAGTCGCTCTCCCTAATTTATGGGTAACAGGAAAAAACTAGGTTTTATTGTTGATTACACGTACGGGCTGTACAATTAGAAAAGGTCCTCAGTTTTCCCATTTTTCTGGGGTAAACCCCAGCTGGACTTGTTCCAATATTGACTACAGTTATTTGCCGTAGTCAGAGTCAAGGAACTCACCCCAAGTAGAACTAGAAGAGGTCCGGTCAGGGCCATAGTGGTCGGCGGTCACAGCCCAAAGGGGTTGCAGCCCTTGGCAGACCCTTTTTAAGCCGCAACACCAGTTCCCCTCCGGTCTTGCCCTCTTCCTTCCTTTAAGGGGGTGCTTTCTTAGTACCCAAATTAATTGAGCACTGCTTGTGAAGGCCAGAGCTTTGCTAGATCAGTGGTTTGTCCAGACCTGAGCACTTGCCCGAGCCTGGCGATCCTCTTTATTTGCAAGGCTTTATGGCTACAGAAAACTGCCAGTTAGCCTGCAGTTCTTACAAATAAACACCACCTTCTACACCAAGGACAAATTCTAGTTCCAGCTCCTTTTTCCTGTTCTTCTTTTGCCAACAACTCCTTCCGATGATACTCGTTTGGAGTACCCATTGTTGTTTCCTATTACCCTTTCCCATTGTTTTCCAAACTTGGGGATTACTTACATGGCTCTCCATAGCTTCCCATGGCCATCGTTCACCTCGATTTGTTCCACCACAAACGTAACAATTAGTTATATTCAATGACTTAGCAATGTTTTCAGCAAGATTTACAAGTAGATTTTTAGCAACTGTGGGAATTTCATGTTTCACTCCTGTTTCTATTACAGGAGTAGCCGCAATAAAATTCCCACAGCAATTTAGTCAGATGTGACCTTCCACTCCTTCCCTGGACCTTTCACTCGTGACACATGTGTCCATCCTTTTTCAGCAGTTCTCACAGCTGTTTCTGTAGTGAATAAAACAAGGAAAGGTCCTTCCCAGAGGGGAGATAGGTTTCCTTCTTTCCATGTTTTTATCAGAATTTTATCTCCTGGTTCTAACTGATGAATTGCAAATCCTAAAGGTGGTGTTTGGGCCACCATCCCAATCTCTCTTCATTCTTTTAATCTTTTTCCAATGGTAATTATATCTTGTTGGATACTATGATCCTCAATTACATTGTTCCCCAGAGGCATTCCTTGAAAATAAGGCATGCCATAGAACATTTCATATGGCGATATTCCAGTCTCACTGTATGTTTTTGTTAAGTGCCAATGGTAAACATTTCGTCCAGGGCATTTGTGTCTCAATCATTAATTTAGCCAATTGTTGTTTTATTGTTTGATTCATTCTTTCTACCTTCCCCGAGCTTTGTGGGTGCCACAGAGTGTGGTATTCCCACTGAATACCTAATGATTGACATAATAGTTTTATTATTTTAGAAGTAAAGTGTGTGCCCTGGTCAGAATCAATGTACTGGATTATCCCATATCTAGGTATCAAATGTTCCAATAAAATTTTTACCACCATCTGTGCCATAGCTCGTGCTACAGGGTACGCTTCTACCCACTGTGTTAAATGATCTACTATTACCAATAAATATTTTATCCTCCCTACCTTAGGCAATTCAGTGAAATGGACTTGTACTTTCTCAAAAGGTCTGTAAGCTGTTTTTCTCCCTCCCGTGGCTGCTTGTCGAAACACTGTCTTATTTACCTTTTGACAAATTAAGCAACCTTGTGTAATTTGCTTTGCTATTTCAAAAATTCCAATACAACCAAATTGTTTAAGAAAATGATCACTTAACGCTTTTGTACCCCAATGTGTTTGTGCATGCAAACGTTCTAATAATCGCCTGGTGTAGGCTTTTGGCAGCATTTCTCGCCCATCGGGCAGTGCCCATTTTCCTTGTTCTAATTTAGCTCCTATTTTCTTCAATTTTGTTTGTCCTTCTGGGGTAAACTCCTTCTCTCTTTCCTCTCGTCCTTCTTTGCTGGTGTCCTCCTTTGTTTGTATGACATTAATTTTGGCAACTTTAGTCCTCAAGGCTGCTTCCTGGGCCTCTTTAGCTGCTAAGTTATTTCCTCTAGTTCGGTAATCACCAAAAGTCCCTTTTGGTGTCCCCTCACATGTACCACTGCTATCTCCTTTGGTTCTCTTAACGCCTTTAAAATTTTTACTATTAATTCTTGATGTATTAAATTCCTCCCGTGAGTATTAATCCAACCTCTTTCTTCCCAAATTTTTCCAAAAGTGTGGACCACCCCATATGCGTATTTAGAATCTGTAAATACAGTCCCGCTTCTTCCTTTTAATAATTCCAGGGCCCTACATAGGGCATACAGCTCACAAGCCTGAGCTGACCATGATGGACTCAGAGGTCCTGATTCCACAATTTCTAAGTCCTTGTTAATTATTGCATATCCCGATTTTCTCTTCCCTTCTACCACTCGGGAGGAGCCATCTATAAACAGCGCTTCTCCATTTTTCAACTCAGCATCTCTTAGATCTGGTCTCACCTTAGTCTGGGTCTCAATTACCTCTAAACAGTTATGTTGTAATTCCTCTGATGGTTCTCCAAACAAAAATTGTGCTGGACTCTGAGCAGAAGTCACCCTCAGTTCTAAGTCAGGGGAGTCTATTAGTATTGCTTCATACTTTAGGATCCGGCTGTCCGTTAACCATTTTTCCGCTTCTTGTTGTAAAACATTTCTGACATTGTGTGGGGTATACACTTTTAAAGGAGCACTAAAGGTAATCTTCCTAACTTCCTCTATTAATAATGCTGTAGCAACCAAAGCTTGGAGACAAGCAGGCCATGCTCTGCTTACTGGATCAAGTAACTTAGAACAATGCCCCATGGGTTTTTTGGATTCCTGCCCAGTCTTGAGTAAGAACTCCATATGCTGTCTGGCTTGATGTATTCACAAAGAGATAGAAAGGTTTTTCTAGATCTGGGAGGCTCAGTACAGGTGCTTGTATTAATGCCCTTTTTACTTCCTCAAATCTCTGATCATCTTCAATAAACCATTTAAGTTGGTTATTAGTTAATTTTTCATATAAGAATTTTACTTTATCACTATAATTTTCAAGCCATGGTCTACAATATCCTACTAATCCCAGTATTTGCCTAATTTCCGTTTTAGTCTGTGGGGGTCTTAAGGATAGAATCCCAGATACCCTATCAGTATCTAACTTCTTCCTTCCCTTACTCAGCCAATGTCCTAAATATTTTACTTCTTGTTCTACAAACTGTAGCTTTGATCGGGACACCTTTAATCCCTTTTCCCCTGGAAAATTTAACAATTTAATGGTGGTTTTTCGGATCCCCTCTTCAGTTTCTCCTGCTACTAATGAATCGTCCACATATTGCAATAATTTTACCTCCTTAGGTATTGTGAAATCTTGTAGAATTGTTTCTAAAGTTTGTCCAAATAGATTTGGTGACTCCGTAAACCCTTGTGGTAACACAGTCCATCTTAATTGTTGTTTTTGTCCTGTTTCGGGGTCCTCCCACTCAAAGGCAAAATAATCTCTGGATGCCTCATCCAGAGGACAGGCCCAAAAAGCATCTTTCAAATCTATTACACTATACCAAGTATGTTTGGGAGATATATGACTCAATAAAGTATAAGGATTTGCCACCACAGGGAATTTAGTGATTGTTCGCTGATTTACAGCTCTTAAGTCCTGCACCATCCTGTATGACCCGTCCGGCTTTTTTACGGGAAGAATGGGCGTGTAACGAGGTGACATACATGGTTCTAGGGTTCCTTTTTCCAAAAGTCTGTCAACTACAGGTTTTAATCCTTTTCGACCCTCCATAGGTATAGGGTATTGCTTGATTCTAATTGGGCGGTGCGGATCTATTATTTGAACGCTTATGGGGTTCATTTTGTCTTTCCAGTTTCCCCTTCCTTATACCACACTGAGAGGTTAATAGCTTCTTCATCCTCTTGTGTTAAAGTGTATAATTTAATCTGCAATTTGTCCCCTTGACTCTGAATGCTCAAGTTTAACTTCAAAATCAAATCCCTTCCTAATAAATTGTATTCCGCTTCAGGGAGCAAAAGTAAATCATTAAGACAAATTTTCTTTTCTGTTTCTACTTCTACATCTTTCAATATATTTACTTTAAAAGGCTCTCCTTTTGCTCCTGCTACTGACACGTAACTCTTCCCTTTTTCTATTCCTTTTGGAAGTTTTTGAATGGTTGACTTTTCGGCCCCTGTATCCACTAAAAATAAAACTTCCTCTTTATGGGGACCAATTAATAATTTTATCAAGGGCTCTGTTGATGTTGAAGTCCCCAGAAGATAGAGCCCCCAACACCCCTAATCTTCTTTGAACATCTTCTCATCTTGTTCCCACTGACGGCAGTTCTTCTGAACATGTCCCCTCTTGTTACAGTAGTAACAGACGGGAATTGTAAATCTTCCTCGATAAGGCTGTCCCCGGGGTGTCTGCTCTATTCTTTTTTCCCTTTTCTCTCCAGGAGTCGTCTTATTTTTCTGACTTTCCCTTACTGCTGCTACAAAAATTTTTGCTTTTGCTTTTTGTTTTTCTTCGTCCCTCCTAACATAGACTTTCTGGGCTTCTCTAAGTAACTCCTCTAATCCTCTTTCTTGCCAATCCTCCAATTTTTCTAATTTCCTTCTTATATCCCCCCAGGATTTAGCTACAAATTGTGTTCTAAGGAGTGCGGTCCCAGCCACTGTATTCGGATCAATTCCAGAATACATTGGTAGGTTTTTCCTCAACCTCTCCAACCATTCTGTTGGAGATTCGTCTTTCCCTTGTTGTTCATTAAATGCTTTAGTAATGTTTTGCCCTCGGGGAACCGCTTCCCTTATTCCCTGTATGATTAACGTTCTCAAATCCCTCATATTTTGTCTTCCTGGGGGTTGTTGATGATCCCAGTGGGGATCCACATTTGGCCACTGCTGATCTCTCGGGGGTCCTGCCTGATTCTCTCTTTCCCAAATTCTCATTCCAGCTTGTCTAATCATTCCCCTTTCCTCAACAATGAATAGGATCCCTAAAATGGACTGTATTTCTTCCCAGGTATAAGTACTGGGGCCTAGGAATTGGTCCAATTTTTCAGCTACTCCGAGGGGATCATCTAATAGGGTCCCCATTTCTTTCTTGAAATTTCTTACGTCTGTGGTATTTAACGGGACTGCCACAAACCCGATGCCTCCCTGATTGCCTCCGAGGGGTACTTCTCGTAAGGGATATAGAGAAGCTCCCTCAGATACAGCAGTCCTACTTCTCGTACATGCAGCCGGAGGTCGATCTAATTCCGGTGCTGTTGGTGGTGGAGACAGGGGCAACGGTGGTACAGAGAGAGGTACTACGGCCACCGGAGGGGGAGCCGCCGCCGGAGATGGATTATTAGAACATGGAGGCGGTAGGTTATCCAGTGGCTCCCATTTATCATCTTTTTCCTTTTCACTTTTCCCCTCTTCTTCTTCCTCAAACTTTTCATCTGTTTTTAATGTAAGTATTGAGGCTGGAAAAGAACGTAAAGTTCTGTCCCATAATCCTGCATAATCACTTTCCTCCTGACTAAAAGGTTCCTTTGAATTAACATATATATTTACGGCCTGGCAGATCCAGTCTTCAAAAGATCCAAAAACGGGCCAAAAGACATGTGGTCTCAAAGGTTCTTTTGGCCATTCTACCATACAATATTGAACTAATTTTAATTTACTTTTTCCTTTTCTGGGGCCCCTATCATTCCAATTTTCAATCATTATTCCTAGTGGACTCTCCGGAGGTATTTCTAGTAATTCGCTCCCTTTCTTCTGGTCCTGGGGTCTCGATTTCGTCTGACCCATCTAGGAATTTTTACTGTGGCAATTCCTACAGCCCTTGGCTACCAGTAAGAGTGTCTTGCAGGGGGTTTAGGACCTATCACCCACCCACGAATCCTATAAGAATCGCTTCGGTCCTTCACCGGCCAAGTCCCTCGCGGGAGATTGGAACCGCGGTTAGAAGGCCTCCACAATCGCTTCGGAACTAGCTTCCGTCTCAGTCACACTCTTACACACACAGGCAACCGAATCCTACCCAACCGAACGGTATACACCTTAAATACTTATGACTCCGTCGTCTTCGTTCGGATCTTCGCGCGCAGAATTACGGGCAAAATAAACTGCTGCAGCCGGCAAGGGAGCTCATAAAAAATCAAATTCTTTGCTTGCCCCTATTCAGGTTCAGGATGGCGTTAGTCCCGACCCGACCCGATCAGGAGCCACCAAAAGGTGGGGCGCCCCTCCTAGATCAAGTCAGAATTCAGGAACCAAGACCATCCCGGACGAGCCCCCAATTGTTATAAATGATTTCGTCCCAAACACGATTCCAATTCAAATTTACAATTTATTAAGCGAATAGAGGCAAGCAAACAGCGCTGGGTGCGCCGGGAGTCTCTGCTCCACCAAGACGCACGCGGTTCAGCTCCTGTTCCTGGTTTATAACCTGTCCGTTAATACATATTCATGAACAGGCGTGTCTTCTTCGGCGCATGCCCTCTTTTCCTGCTAGAGTCTTCTCGAATCTTCCTCGGCGTGCCCCCAGGATGACCCCAAACCTTATGCATGCACTTTCTTTACACAATACTATGCGGTCAGTGGTCAAACTGGTTTGAGCTGATATACGAGCCAAGTAGTTTAACCTTCTCCTGTAAAATACCCCTTTTTATGGTGCAGGAGAAATCCATAAAAGTCCAGAAGATTACACTTCATCACACGAATCAGATGAACATATTTCACACCTCTAAGTATGGATCTGCATGTGGCCCACAATCTAGTAATGTTTCTTGCATATGGACCACCCCTGATCATAAAAGACGTTTTAAACAATGGGTGAAGAGACCCCATTATACCATGTCATTGGAACCAGACAGGCTATGGAATTGTATAAACAAGATAAATTGTTACAATATGGATGATTATCTATGGATACCGTTTGCCTCAGACCTCCATCACGCCTTAAGAAGTATATGCCTGTGCCACAATTACAGTGCTCCAATCCCTAGCTTACAGACAGCATGTCAGATAGAATCCTCTAAACACATGGCTAGTAAATGTAGGATTCCTTCCCAACATTATAAAAAACGGATGCAAGACTCATGAGCCAGTAGTAAAGAGCACAAGTACCACTCTAATGTATCCTGCACTGCTTGAGACCGTATGGGTATGTTCTAATGAAGAGATATCAGATTACAGTCAACCCTATTGGGATGGGTTAGAATGCACTTTAGGAATTCCACAAGTTTATCTCCCATAATAGCTTTTAATCATACTCAGGAGTCATTCACTGTAGTCATTAATGAAACCAAGAGGGTACAGAACAAAGAGAAATGTATTGCCCTCCGTGTCACGGCCAAGCTATTATACAGCAGGGATGAGAGTAAGCTTAGCAATGGGATTGTTTTGGACTTCTTCGGCTGTGATAATTGAAAATTGATTATATCTAGAAAATCTACCATGGCAAGGAGAGACTCTAGCTAATTGTATGCAGCCAGCCAGCAAGGCTAAGCAACACCCAGCTTGTACCCACGAGCAGCCTCACAGATGACTTTAGAAAATCAATTAGCATTGAATATGGTACTACTAAAGGAGAACAGCGTTTGTGGATGGCTGAATAACACCTATCCTGGCAAAACCTGCTGTCAATTCCAAATGTGTCCGCTACTCTGCATCAAGCTAGAGATGAAATGCAAAAAACTGTGGACCAAACCCATGAGCTCAATGAGAAGATGAAACCAAGCAACTGGCAATGAACGAGGTGGATTTAAAATATTTTCAGTTGGCTCAGATTAAAAGTTAGTGGATGGGATCATAGTCTAACCCAGTATGTATTAATGTTTATCATAATGATTGTTATTGTCCGTATTTGATTGTCACGTGTGAAATCTATGATAACTAGAGCTGTAACCATGCGTGTTAAGAGGATTCACATCTATGATCCTGAATACATCCCTTTAATACCATCCCCTATTATAAATTGCGACGAGCGAGGGAAGGCAAGCAGTCGACTCAATATGAGTGATAAGGCAAGCTTCAACTTTATTGCAAAACCTTACACATATTTATACACTAAGTTCTACCTTATGCATACTTGTCTTACAATCATTGGCTTAGCCCTAAAGATTGCATTATCATACTCCTCCTACTTGCGGTTACTGCTACGTGGTCCGGGTTCCATCCTGTTTTTCTTATACAGTGCTGCTTCTTAGCTGTTTACCACAGCTCCTTCTCCTCAAGGCCGAGCCCTGCAGATGTCCAGCTGTTTACCAGCTTCCCAATGCCACAGCTCCCTCTTCTCAAGGCCGAGCCGTGCAGATATCTAGCTGTTTACCAGCTTCTCAATGCTGCAGCTCCTTCTCCTTAAGGTCGAGCCGTGCAGAGTGATCCCAACAATAAATTACCAACCAACAAGAGAGGATGAAAACACAGGAAGGAGAGATGAATGCCTCGACCCACCTAAATACAAATTACACAATGTTCCTCTTAGTGAGTTGTGACTAAGGTCACAGGGTGGATAATGTGGGAAACCACTGTGGGTCTGTAGGGAGTAGCAGGGTTTGACTGGAGCAACACGCTCCTCTTCAAAAGCAACCCTGATGGGTTGCAGTCAGACAGTCTCATAACTGACTATTGTTGAGTGATGTCTGAGATGAGGCGAAAGCCTTGCAGCCTGATGTTCTACGGCAAGGCCACAAAGACCTCCATCAAACGTGAGTAAGCTGACCATTATTAATAACTGAAATTCTTATTAACTATTCATTCCTATTGATCGATGCTATTTGAGTTATATAGTATCTATCGGTCTACAACAAATAAATGAATAAAAAATTAATGAACTGATTAAGTTTTTATTAATCAAATTAGTCTAAATCAATCATTAATAATTACTTATTAATAACAGTCGTTACCTATTAAGATCGATTATTTTATTTATTAGTATTTTGTGGTACTGCATTAACACTACTGTCCTCCAGTTACTTATCATGTATTTTTTTTTCTTTATCATCACTCTGATTTACTGTTGTAATTATCTACTATCAATTCATCATTATTAATTATCATTAATTACACGTGCTACACGACGGCTCTGTTCCTCACCTAGAACTTGTTATCAGTAAAGTAGTTCCTTATTAACGTGATCTTAATCCACTGGATGTTAATTCCAGTAAATATTAATCTGTATTGCTCTATCGCTAATCATTACTTCGTATATTAATTACCGGTTAATGAATTATTTATTACATTCATTAACCATAGGTCGGTGTATGTTAATCCATCAAGAATTAGCAGAGAGTGCCAGATCAGCATTTGTCCTAAACCTGCTCTCCCCACTCCCTCCTCGCAAACCGCCCGCCTGCCCTCACCCCGGAGAGTTCTGTGTAAAGACACCCACACGCACCCTGCACACCCCCCGTTTCTTTTTGATTGTCATTTTTTTAGCTATTTATTTATCTAGCCTCCCTCCCCCTTACCTTTTCTTACTCTTCTCTCTCACCACCGGGGACCGGGGACCGGGGACCAGGCAGAGGCGGCGGTGCCCAGCCCCAGCCGCCCGCCCTCCCCACCCCACCGCAGCGAGCCCCATTGCTACAAGGCCGCCAGAAGTTAATCTGCTTATGTGTAAACGTGGTGGCAGCTGAGGTATGTTTAAGAATACTGGTAAGTGTTGCTAGAAACCTACAAATATTTTCCGGGTGTTAACCGCGGGGTGCCAGCTTTGTGGGCCTACCACCCAGCACCCAGCTCTGCGCAGGTCTGGAATAAACCGGTATCTCGTCTCGGTGTGTGAGACTGGCCTATCGCACGCCGGGAAACGAAACCGCCTTTTCGGACACCACCATCAGCAAAGCAGCGACCCCGCTTTGCCTGAGGCTGCTGGGCCTGTCCTCTGGGCGCTGCTCACCACTGGAACGCATCCCGCTGGCGACGGACACGCCGACGGCCGCTAGCGAGAGGCGCGGCCCACCTCTCCGGCAGCCGGAGCCCGGCCTCGGGGACGCAGGTCTCTGCCCAGGCCGAGGCACGGGGCTGCTGCTTTCCCAGGGACGGCTTCAACCGGGAGCCGAGCCGAGCACATCGCCCGCAGGCGGACACCGAGGCGGGCCACAGCGCAGGCTGTAGCAGAGAAGGCGGCGTTGTCCACAGCGTTACCAGACTTTTTCGTTTCTTACTGCGTGCACACCCGCCACACACGCTCCCAAACCGGCCCCGGCACGAACCCCTCGCCCGCGGCCACACGCACACACGGAGACACCCCCCCTCCCCCTTCCGCCAGCAGTTTTGCCGGCCCGGGGAAGGAAGGAAGGCGGGAGACTTTAGGACCCCGCGGCGTCCCTGCCGCACCCGTGCCCCCCTCCCGCCTTTCGTCCTCAGTCCGTCGGTCGGCCAGTCCGTCGGTCAGTCACCCTGCTGAAGGTATGCGAGGCACAAAGCGGGGGTATTGTTTAGGCTCTGTCAGGAGTCAACGAGGCGCAAGCCTGAGGGAAGGAACAAGGCAACCGCAAAGGGAACGCAACTGCCGACCTTTGAGTGAACTATCCTAAGTAACATCTAATTAACATCGACTCGGCATAGCACAAGCCTGCCCTCCGGTAGGGGAAGACCCCTACCCACAGAAGCCCCTTCCTCACGGGGCACGCGCAGTAAAAAAGGAGGACGCTGTCGCCGTGGAGACGAGGCTTGCGGGAACCAACAGGCGCAAGGGCGCCTGCGCCAGCTCTCAAAAAAATAACGGTGACTTGTTGCTCGGAGCGTAGAAATATTTTCCCTGCGTTAACCGAGGCACGCCAGCTTTGTGGGCCTACCACCGGCACCCAGCTCGGCGCAGGGGCGGAAGAAAAGCCGCCGTCTCGACTCCGTGTGTTTCCCGGCGCTCTGCGCACCGGGTGACGGAACCCGCGTTTGGCACAACAGCCCCGCTGCGCGCGGGCCGCCGCCGCCGCGCGGTGAAAACCAACGAACGCGAACGGCGGGGGAGGTGAAAAACGAAAAGAGAAAAAAAACCCCCAACCCAACCGACCCAAACAGAAACCTCCGAAAAGCGCCGCCATCCCCCCTCCCCCAGCCAGCCTCTGCGCCAGGCTCCCTCCCCCGCCGCCGGGGGGGCCGGTTGCCGGGCAGCGGGGCACGCGCGGCTGCAGCCCCCCTTGCCCCCCGCTGCTCCGGGGCGCCGGAGAGTCTGCGGCCGGGGGGGGCCGCACCCACCGGCCTGCGGGTCCGGAGCTGCAGCGCAGGGAGGGGGAGCGCACGCGCGCGGGGGGGGGTGGCTGAGTGAGTCTGAGCGCGCGTGTGTCGCGGGGGGGGGCGGTGTCTGCAGGATCGCGGGCGCAGACTTTAATATATTTATTTTTAACAACGGCTTGTTTAGCCTGGGGAAGTGGAGGGTCAGGGCACTGCAGTAGCTGCAGCCTGCAGCTGCTTGAAGAATGGTTTTGTGATAAATGATTTAGTCCCAAACAGGATTCCAATTTAAGTTTTCAATTTATTAAACAAATAGAGGCAAGCAAACAGCGCTGGGTGCGCCGGGAGTCTCCGCTCCACCAAGACGCACACCTTCACTTCTTACAATTCCTTCCTTTATACTTCTCTAGGCTTCGTTTCTTGCCTTTCTCCGCCTTTTTCTTGGAAGATGACTCTTTCTTTAAGTACGTCACCACTTCCCCGGTCTGCGCATGCTTCATCTTTTTCTAGGTGGTCGTCCGGTGGTCGTTTGGAGGAAGATGCTCCTCTTCGTCAGTGCACTCTACATGACCTCTCTGTTTGTGCAGGCGCTCCGTTATTCTACTTATATTATGCTACTTTATTTGGCTATACATTTTCTTGACATTTCTGCGGTTATTTACAACACTGGTTTGCACTAGTATATCAGGAACTAACTTACATATCAGGAGGCTACATAAGCTACACATATCAAGGGAGTTACCCAAACTATACTTATCAGGAAGTTACATAAAGACTACCACTCCCCTGTTTATGGTCATGCCCTACATATATTCCTTTATTTCAATATAAATGACATTTGCTTCAAGCTTATATTCACTAGATTTTCTTTACACGAATCGCTCATTCCTCACAATCCCCCGTTTTCTTTTTCACCACTGTGATTTGTGTAAAATTTATTTAAAGTTTGTTTGATGGGTATTAACTCGGGTTCCTCTATATGTTTTACCAACATTAAAACATGTTTTCTCTCACTCTGTGTTGGTTCTATTGGAGTGGCTGTAAATTTCATTCCATTAATCGCAGAAGCTACAGCTTGTGAAAGACAAGGAATTAGACATGGTATTATTAACATACCTCCAAACAATCCTAACAAAACGATAATGATTTTTGTTACCCAGTTTCCTGAGAATAAATTTTCCCACGTTGTCCATAGTCCTTGGACATTTATTCCATTCCACGTTTGGACTGGCACATGGGCTACTTTTTTCATTTCTCTTACTAATTCATTGATGGCTTTTCCTTCATCATTTATCTCTAAACAACAATTTGTGAGATTAAATTTTCCACAGACTCCTCCTTCCTGTGCTAGTAAATAGTCTAGTGCGAGTCTATTTTGATATAGGGCTGTACGCATTTTAGTATTTTGTTTAGCCACCAATCCTAGAGCATTACCCGTTTTATTTACAATTATTTCTACTACAGCTTGCAACCTGATTATTCTATTCAACATATAAATGGGGGTCCTATATCCCCAGGACCCATCTTCTGCCCATGTCGCTGGGTCATAATATGCTATTATTCTTTCAGGTGGCCACTCATTATCTTTCCATTTTCCTATTTGTAGCTCTCTTTTTCCCCTTCGGTTGTGAGTTTCTAATGCGTCTGTATATACCAGTACCCCTAGGCGTTCTCCTCGGTTTATAGGTAATAAGAGAAAGCTTGGCCGTATAGTTCCTAACACGCACGCTCCGGTCCAATTTTTTGGTAATCGGGTATATGCAAATTTTCCACAGATCCAATATTGCCCTTCTGGACTTGACCACCCTTTATCAATAGTGGTTCCGTTGGTCCAATTCGCATGATTTTTACTTATTTCTTGGGCAGTGCCCCATTTATCCTACTTTTGGTAAGTACTATTCCAGTTATATCCCCCTTCACATACTAAATATCCGACTGGTTTACTCCCAGCGTCATTTTGCCAACAGCTTCTTCTTATTATGCTGGTTTGTAATATCCATTGTTGTTTCCTGACCTGAGTTGATATGTTCTAAACATTAGGGTCTGGTATGTTGCTCTCTTGGGCCTCCCAGGGCCAATTCTCTCCTGATTAGTTCCACCACATACATAACAATTAGTTACATTTAGTGACTTAGCAATGTTCTCAGCAAGATTTACAAATAGATTTTTAGCCACTGTGGGAATTTCATATTTCGTTCCTGTTTCCATTTCATGATAAAATGACTTAAATAACAGTCTATGCTGCACCGATTCTCTTTTCTTTCATTTCAATATTAATAACTACACCTGGGTCTTCTCCAGGTCCATATATCTTAAGTCCAATTTTGGTTATTTTTTTCTGTTTCCAAATTTCTAAATTTATAAGGGTTAAATTTACTAAATTACAGGTACAGGTTGTACAATTATGGTCTGTTTGTACCCTTGTGATTGAAGCTTGTAAATCCCCACATTGGCTGTCATATCCCCAGCTTGCAGTATCCTAACATACACAAGACCATCCCCTTCTTCCACATAGGTGTGCTGACTGATATCTCACTGTTTGACTAGGTACATAATCAGGATTTATCTGACATTGACGTCCACCTCCACCTGGGCAAATATATTTTGGTTGATTACTATAGCATCATCTCCACTCTACACTCCCACAATTAATATCCAGATCATCATCTATAATATCGCATGCATCAAAAATTACCGATACTGATGTGCTCAAATTGGCCATATCCTTACTTATTCCAATTAATCTTCCTACTTCCGAATTTGTTTTCATTTCTACCCACTATTGATAAAGAAGTTCCTTTGGATCGTAACAAACAGTATCATTTTCCACCGAGCATTTCTTATATTGTGTTCCATTGTATATACAACTCCCGTTCTGTTTCCCTTTGCACTCGTAATAGGTGTGGTACATTAATGTTTTATTACTTACTCGTCCGTGCTGGGCGGTTCTTATGCACTCGGTGCAATTTTGATTACCTGTCACCAGGTTGGTGAGTCCGAGTAAAATCAGGAGAGGTCCGGTAAGGGATCTCATGGTCGGAGGCATCAGCTACAAGGGGTGCTCGTCCTTGACTGGCCTTACTTGGTCGCGACTGAGAATCCCCACCCGGTCTTGCCCTCTCCCCCTTCTCAAGCGGACTTCTTTATTTCGATGACAGTAATAAATCTTACCCACCAGAAATCTCCTATAGGAGTAGTCTGTCCACACTGAATGCAGAGGAAACTTCAGCTTTGAATTTGAAAACGTCCCTGTTAGCCTCTGTGGGAAATGATATATTTGTTACACAGGTTACACCTAACCCTCAATAATCATACAACATGGTTTACAGAGTGGACATAAACTTAGTCCTGCCCGATAATTGCTTAATGCTATAGTCTTTAATTCGTGATCATTTCTCATACGTTCATTCCCTTTTTAATGTTATTTTTGTGGTTCCAGGTTGTAAAATAACTTTCCAGTCTTTCATGGGTCCTTTTACTCGAGTCGCGTGCATCCACCCCTTTTCCGCGGTCCAGATGGCAGTATCTGTAGTTAACAATACAACAAAGGGTCCTTCCCATGAAGGAACTAAAGTTTCTTTCTTCCAAGTTTTGATCAGTACCTTATCCCCTGGTTTGAATTGCTGGATTGCAAACCCCAAAGGTAGGGTTTGTGCCATTATTCCTATATCTCTTAGTTCTTTCAACCTTTCTCCTAAAATGATAACATATTTCCGAATATTATAATCTTCCACTACATTGTTTCCCTCGGAGATAGGGCATGCCGTACAAAACCTAATATGGCGATAATCCAGTCTCACTGTGCGGTTTGATCCTTATGTTAAGAAGGGCTAGCGGTAAACATTTAGTCCATGGCATCTGTGTTTCAACCATTAGCTTCGCTAGCTCTTGCTTTATTGTTTGGTTTATTCTTTCTATTACTCCCAAACTTTGAGGATGCCATGGGGTATGATATTCCCATTTAATACCTAATGATTGGCACAAGGATTTTATAATTTTAGAAGTAAAGCGAGTGCCTTGATCAGAATCAATATATTGTATTATCCCATACCTGGGGATTAGGTGTTCTAGTAAAATTTTATCACCGTCTGAGCTGTCGCTCTTGCTACAGGATAGGCTTCGACCCATCGTGTTAAATGGTCTACTATAACTAACAAATATTTCAATCTTCCTATTCTTGGTAATTTGGTAAAGTCGACTTGAATCCTTTCAAACGGTCTATAAGCTAGTTTTCTTCCTCCCATGGCCACTTGTTGAAACACGGCCTTATTTGCCCTTTGACAAGTTAAACACCCTTGTGTAATTTGCCTTGCTATTTCAAAAAATTCCAATACAGCCAAACTGTTTAAGGAAATGATCACTTAACACTTTTGTACCCCAATGTGTTTGCGCGTGTAAGCGTTCTAATACCTGCCTAGCGTAAGCTTTGGCAACATCTCTCGCTCATCAGGTAATGTCCATTTCCCTTGTTCCACTCTAGCTCCTATTTTCTCTAATTTTGCTTGTTCCTCCAGCGTAAACTTTTTCTCCTTTTCCTCTTATCCTCTTCCACTAGTGTCCTCCCTTGTTTGTGTATGATTAATTTTAACAGTTTCAATCCTCAAGGCTGCTTCCTGAGCCTCCTTATCTGCTAAATTATTTCCTCTAATTCGATAATCTAATCCCTTTTGGTGTCCCCTCACATGCACCACGGCTATTTCCTTTGGTTCTCTTAACACTTTTAAAATTTTACTATCAACTCCTGATGTATTAAGTTCTTTCCTTGAGTGTTAATCAGGCCTCTTTCCTCCCAAATTTTTCCAAAAGTATGGACTACTCCATATGCATATTTGGAATCTGTGAATATGGTCCCTCTTCTTTCTTTTAATAATTCCAGGGCCCTACATAAGGCATAAAGCTCACAAGCCTGAGCTGACCATGATGGACTCAGAGGTCCTGATTCCACAAGTTCTAAGTCCTTGTCAATTTTT